>NW_008684242.1:211683-224528 GCF_000695815.1 Acanthisitta chloris
ATGTCCTAGTTAATTCTGTTGAGTTCATTAAAGCCATCTTGAAAATAAACCAGTGGTCTCTGTTTTCATGAAGACCTTGACCCTCAGAACTTGGCACATGCTTCTGCCCCCTTATCAAACTTCCTGTGCAAGACCATTAAAACAACTTCTGAGAGATACTGGGGTTTGTTTCTCAGTGCCAATTGGTTTCATTCCCCTATCTAGCTCCAGGGCAGTCAACACTACTATCAGACCAAGACCACAGTATCAATAGATACTTTGTCACCAACTGTTGTGCTTGCAGGATTGATCTAGTGCACCCTGGAAAGACTTAACTTTCTGCTGAATTAGCAATGATTAAAAAAACCTCAAAAAATTTCTCAAAACCTGAGCTTTGGCTGAGGTGGGGTGAGAGAGACGATGAAAAACTCAAAAGAATGTATTAAATATGATAAAAGATAAACATACAAAATAATTCAAGTGTAAAATCTTTGCCTTGCTTAGCATATATCGGAAGCTTTAATCCTAGTCTGTTCCATCAGTTTCTCTGTTCTCCAACTCCAAATGTACCAGAGTGGCTCCACAGAACCTTCTGAGGTCAACTTGTACCCAGGAAACACTCCCAACTCCAGCTATTGGCTCTGATAAGGTAGAGCAGGAACGTGAATTGCCATCTTTCAATGTCCAATAAGGACATATCCACAGAAAAAACGGCTGGGTTAGGGTAGTTTTCCTCTTGCTTTCTGTAGTTTGCTACTTCAGCATTTTCCTTGAATTACTGCTGTAGGTATGATCATTTGAATTGCACTTCTGCTTGAGTCTGGGCAGTGAGTGTGCCTCCACATCCAACTTCTGCCCTCTCCTCTTCCACTCAGGACAGAGGAACTCCTCCTCCAGCACGTCACAGTCTTTGCTGCCTCCTGCAAAACTTTTCAGCAGAAGCGCAAATGCTTTTATAGAGAATTCAAGTATCTTCAAAGTAGGTTTTTGCTTTTTCTAGTTACCTACTCAGACCCCTTAAAGAAATTAATCTTCATATGACAATTTTAAAACAACCATCACATCTGAAGGATCAACAGGTTTGATCAACAGATTTACTGTTACCTGCTTCTCAAATCTCAAGTACTCAATAAATCATTTGAAGCACAAAATGTGGCTCTCAGATTTATGAGCAATAGGCAATAGTAAAAAATCCTCACTTACGTTATTTTAGAATGAACTATCTTCAGGTACAATTCATACAGACTTAAGAAATCTATTCCTTTTCCAAACTCAAACAGATAACATTTTAACACAGACTGCCTTCAGCCTAAAATGAACTGCTCTGGGTCTTGCTTACTACTCACTCTCTAGCAAAGTGCTATCCCTTCTCTCAAAGCTGCAATCTTTGACCTTTAAAGTACTGGCAAACAGTACATAAATAAATGCTGATAGAATAAGAAAAACCAAGTTAAGGACTGCTCTGAGCAGAACACGTCAAAATCTCCATACATTCATAACTGAGTATTCCTTATTATTTTCAAAATAAGTATTTTGACTATACCTTTTAGTAATAAGGCATTTGTATTTTTTGTAAATATTTACATTAATGTAAAATTTACCTTAATATTGAGCACTATAAAAGCTTCCATAAAATAAAGAAAATGATTGCAGGACGGTCAACACATGTCTATTTTCAAATGAATTTTGCACAAAATAATGAATGGGATCTATTAGTTACCACTGTTCTGCTACAGGTTATAAATTTTGCATTTTTAATTACATTATTTATTCAGCTTTTTTCTCTTTACAGTTTACACTTTGGATGAGCCACACACATAAGAACAAGTCTAGTTTGAACACCGATAATCTATTACACTGGAGTGTCTCTGCTGTTTCCTATGTTTAATGTTTTAAATTAGGGTTTGTCATTGTTTTCATTTTACATATTTCTACGTTATACGGTACACAAAGCAATAAACATGACTATATAGTACATGCAGCATAACACTGCGTAGACAAACTCATGCTAACATTTCTAGTTCCTACTTAGTACCTATGTTTTTCTGTCAGGTTATGGTGACAAGATCCTCTGTTACACTTAAGGGAAAAACAATCTAGATAAACTTACTTGATATAATAGGGCACTTTGTTATGTGAAACAGATCTCTGCCATGGAAAATGTACTGAAGCTGAGGAAATAAAGAGAAGGTAGTTAGTAGAAAGTCAAATAAAAATAATGACACCACTTTTTATTTTACAATTAAAATATTTCTAATAAATGAAATAGAAACAATTAAAATTTCCCAGACTACTTTCAGTAAATAGAAAATCAGCAGAAGAAAATGCTGGCAATCTATCAAGATGATTCTAGGCATCTATAAGATGCCACGGTGGAAATAAAACAAACAAAGTGAACATGCTTCAAAGAAGGCTAATAAATTCTGAGCAAGCAAGCTATCCATTCAGGGAAAATGTAGACACTGGTTTTCCTACCTCTATAGAATTATTATCAGTTTATGCTTTGAAAATAAATTATTCCATTACTATAATTAATGCTCTGCAACGGAACATCAAGAAGAAATATCAACCTTATTTTTATTTCTTCCTATTTGCAACTCAAATTAATATTGATTAACACTGTATGACCAACAAAAAAGTCATTTAAGTCTGTCTTTGCAGTCCTTGCTGAACAGCTGTAATCTTTGTAGAATTTATGCAAGTCTGGTACATCATCAGATATCATCCATAATATCAAGTGAGTTGAAAAAGACATGAAGTCATACCTGACACCACAACTCTGCTCATCTAAAGATCCCAGGAGACAAAAGGGTAAAACATGTCTAGGCCAACAGGACTGTTGGTGCACAACCTGAAAGCAGCTATTTATCAAAAAGCCATAGGTACACATATCTACCAGAAATTACTGGGAGAGTGCCTGGGTGATTAGGGTTTTATCATGAGAGAAACTCACTTCGCTAGATTCACTGTAGAAGCAGAGACTGAGAACACGTAGGAATAACTGATCATAGCAATGAGATGAATCCATACTGCACACATATGCCAGTGTTTCCAAGACAGAGTGCCCAGACCTGGGTGCTAACACTTCTGTTTAAAAACTTGGTGAAATGAGGCACAGCTTTGATCCACATTGGCTCTCAAGTAATTAAACTCAATTAATGCAATTTTCTGCAAGCATGGCCCACTTTAGAGCTCATCCCTCCTTGGGAAAAAAAATATTTCATTTCAAAGTATCTCTTCCCTTAAGACCTCTCAAGGCTCTGGCAAAGACTTGCAAGCTGTGTAAGCCACACAGGCTGTTGCAGCCACAGGGACAGGTCTCCCCTGATACCAGCTGCCTGTTCTCTATGGGGTTTAATGGCTATGACCTCTTCCTAGACCACACAAAATTTCATGGTTTATAATTCAAGAAACATTCATGTACTGAAAGACCGATTAACTGGAAAGAATATTTGAGAAACCTACAGGAATAAAGTAAATCACATTATTTGCTGAAAAAAAAAAGAGAAAATTCCATCTCATTATTTAAAGAAGAAAATAACATTTGCAATACAGAGGTATGTATTTACCTGGTAAAGAAGAAATATAGCAAATGCTAAATGCTCAAATAGAGGGAGCTACCTAAAACATACTCCTTAAACATTTCAGCATTCTGAAAAAAGTAATAAAATCAAACATAAAGGTGAAGGTGGCCATCAGCTTTAGAGTTTCATTCTCTAGTGTTATGCTTTGGCACCTACAGTGGCTCCTGTACTACACTGATTATGTCAGCTAACTAAGAATTTGCTTAGCTACAATTTCAGTGCCATGACAAATACAGATATTCTGCACTGACACAAATAGGGACTAAAGAATGTAATCAATTAAATTGCTAATTATTATGGACCAAGTCATCCTCTATTTATTTGTGAACAACCTTTGTAAAATATTGCCAGTTCTCTGCAAAATAAAATAAAAAAAATATCAGTTTTTCAATGAAAACTGAGTGTAGCAGTTATCAATTCTAGCACTCACTACAGGCCTGCAGATATTAGTATGGCTGAGAGATGCTTTGAGCAGGCCACTTGAAGACTTAGGCTATTTGTTAGGGAACTTGAGGAATCAGTGCTCTGTGCATGTTTGTGGATTCCTCTTAGAAAGCATAAAAGAAACACAACAGAGAAGAATGGATTCTCAGCCTTGGAAAATAAATCAATTACAGAAGAAAAACCTAGTTGCTATTTCTAAAGGCAGGAGACAGTAAAGGAATCTTTTTGCAAAGAATAATGGATTATAAGGATTCTTTAACTTAATCTGTTTTAGGGATGTATAAAATTTACTGATTAGTAACTAACTTGCACAGACCTTACCTTCCATCTCGAAAGCACTGGAAAAAAATCAACCAAATTCTGCCTCCCAATGAAAGGAGGGGGAACATAGCTCAGAAAAAAAGAGATTATAGTGGTCTACTAATACTGCTCTACCTCAGCCTTCTAACACAGAACATTGTAGGAAAGGCTAATACATTATTTGTTAGTCTTCAGAAATAAATGAAGCACTTCCTTGGTGATGGCCTGCATGAATCCATGTAATTGCCGTTTCAAGAACTCAAACAGCAGTATTTAATGCTGCGCTGTGTCTTTTTAGCAGTGAAATGTTTCTAGCCACTGCAGAGATGAAAGCACTGGACTAATGGGGCTGGAATCAGGGTGCTCACCTCATCCAGGCTCCCTTTCCCATGAAAGTTTGGACCAAATGATCTTTTGAGGTCTGTGCCTTTCGCTCTGGCTATTCTGTCATTCTATGAATCAGAATAGGTGTTTTGCTACCACGAATTGCTGATTAAATGATAACTGGGATCTAGTCAGCTGAAAAAGGTGTGATGGCAAGTTATGGTCCCTTGTTAGGATTTGGAGGAAGACTAAGAGGTACATTTAAAATAGCTTCTGTTGGATGAGCACAGATAAAAACCTGCCCTCTAATTCAGAAGTACAGCATTGGACATGAAGAGTCGCATGAGACATACATATATATTAATCCGAGTTTTATGAGTTTGAGATTGCTTTACTCAGGCTACTACTCTACTTGTTCCTCACAGTTAGAAGCCATTTATGGCTGCTAAAAAGGTTTGAAAAATTTGCATTAGAATATGCAACCTTTCAACCCGTCAGGATAAAACCTTCAGTTTTCCAGATTTAATGAATTTTTTTTTTATTGCTTTCCTTTTGAAGTTACCATCCCCAACGTTCATTTAACAGGCTTTATATCAAGCTGTAGGTGTAAGACTTTACCTCTGCCCACCTGAAGCTCTAGAAAAGGATTGAGTTTGGGTTGTCTTAGGAAAAAACAGGTTTTGATGTAGTTTGTTTGGGGAAAGAAGTTGTTACAATGAATAGTTTAATGAATAACTGCATATTATTTGGTTTTTCAAAACTATTTTTTGGCTATACTCTATTACTTGGCTGTAGCGTGTTGTTGTATCTATCAACATGCATTCTGGAAACTTTCCCTTTTTGACTATTGCATGTAACATAAACTGAATGCCTCCTTAAGCTTGGAGAAGATGCCCTAGCATGGCTGAGGCATGCTGATAAGGCACTGCATGGCCCCTTTGGACATAATTCTATGAATGTTTTAACCAGCAACAAAGTCAGTTCACCATTCACTCAGCCTTGTGAATGCAGTTTTCTATTGTGGCACGCTGTAAGCAGAATCAAGGAAATGATCCAGGTCAAGACAAACAAAACCAGCCATCCTCTCCTGGCAAGTTTTACATGTGGACTCTTTCACTGATTCTCCCCTCCTGCATCAGTCACCTCAACATCTGCATTGGTCTAGGTGAACAAAACAGCCTTAACAGTGACACAGGAGTGAAGTCAGGAACTTCTCAAACCAGCTAGAGAGTAGGGGAAACTGCATCTTCTCTACATTGCTTCCTAATCTGTGTTAATTACACAGACTAGACTGACTACTCTCCCAAACAGTTAATCTGGCATTTGTCAACAGTGTCAAAGGTAGCACTCTATCTATAGCCTTTCTAGAGAATTATTACATAGGTGTACTGTTGAGATTACAAGTTTTAGATTGGAAGAGCTACAAAATCACTGTGGCAACAGTATGTAGTATTTCTAATAGGTTGTGGTTTTTTAAAAATCATGTGCTTTTTAAAGCTATTTGTGTGTTCTGTCAACTTTTAAAAAATGACAAAGTGGCTCCAGGAATTGCTATTTTGCATAACAGCTGTAATATTTTATATATACTACTTCTTGTTTACCATGAAGTTCATTGAAAAACTAATTGTCGATATAAAATAAGAACATGGTTGTCACATAAGTCAAAGAAAAAACCCCCAAGACTTATTTACTGTTTTAAATCATATTAGCAGTTTAGTTATACAGTGACATACAGTACTTGAGAATCTCTGGGAAAGAGATGCTCATTTTTATGTTCATTTCTCAATTCCTGCAATAATTTTATCATTATGGAAGCCCTCAGTTAAAAACCTGAGAGCTGACTGGCTGAACACTCATAAGCTCTGATGACAGCAGATAGATTAGAGCATCAGAAAACCAACATGGATCACAGCTTATCTATCTGTAACTAATATGCCAAACCTGCTTCTTTTCCCCTCTTAGTATATGAGGGAATGCAGGCTTACACCTCTAAAATTTTCATTAAATAGAAAAAGATGCAAGGATGCATCTTGAGGAAGTGATGCATATTTGCTTTCCCCAAACCTTTATTTGAAGTTCCAGGAGTGTATAGTATGAAGCCTTTAATAAAAAAAAGAAAAAGTCCTAGCAGCATTTCCTTTGTGTCATCCCAGCAAGTGGGGAAGCAAAAGGAAACCAAGGAAAGAGGTAGCAGAGGATGAGAAGATGTGGTTATGAACATGCAAAGATTCTGAAACAGGCACAGGTCAGACCTTGCAGCAGAGGACAAAGAATAAAGCAACCAGGGCACAACCGTATCTCAGAAAGATGGTGGAGTGGGAAGCACACCAGTGAGAATGTCAGTGGGGTTATGAAGATGAAACACCTCTACAAAACCTGAGAGGTAGATAACAACATGGAAGAGGAACTTCCTCAAGCCACAGGGAAGCCTGGAGTAAAGAGCAGTCAGTGTTCAAGAAAGCCATCATATCTCACATGTGTCTATGAATCCAAAGAACTTACTGGAAAGAAAGTGCTGTGATGCAGGTCCAAAATCTCGCTGGGCCTCCTGTAACTGTTTGAGGCGATCCTCTACAGACACCTATGCATAAACAGACATACACAACATTTACATTCCATTTACTTTGCAACACCAAGGCTGTGATAAGAAACCCACTAGTTTTCAATAAACTTCAGTTAAATTAACTTGTTTGTGGTATAGCACTTATTTGACATCCATCTATTCACTCAAGGCTACATTTTTTCTTTCATTTGCTTAATGAAAATCATGTTGATATCTCACAGTGTTCTTGTGTGAGAACTGTAGATCAATAACGAACAATAGTAGTTTCATGGTGACTGTAGCCAACTACTGAAGTTTCTGACCTCCTCCCAACCCCTCTGTTGTCCAAATGTCCATAGTCAGCAGGTCTCAGTTTGACTGTATTGATCTCACAGCTGCCTTTCCAGCACAGAATCATTTTGGAAGATACTGCTTCACCAGCTGACATGACTCCCTCTGGTTTATTAACTGAAACTGCACTAGCAGACCCAGCAGTAATCTGGTTAACTCATTTTGAGAGGACATACACACATACAAAAAAAAAAGAAAGAATCCCACTACCAAATTTTATCAGGAAAGGAAAGCCCTGATATGACACATTAATAGCTTCGCCTCTCAGGAGTCACTCATTTGAAACTCCTGGCCCAGAAACTGATGCCCAGGCTTAGAAAATTCTCTTCCACTACCCTCCCTAGAGATGTAATAAGTATGTCCTACAAAATAAAGGAAAAAAGTGAGAAACTTCAAATATTGATAAATGACCTTTTAACTGATATAAGAAATGTCATTAAATCATTCACTGTGAAACTATGTGTATTTCAACTGTAATCAGGCACACTGATTTACCTTTCTCAGAACATTTAAGCACAATAATCATAACTAAGCAATATGAATCTCTCTCATAGCATATCCTCTTCTGTTTTGTAATGCTAAATTGCTATTGCTTGTATCTTGTTATAGCTCTACTAATACTTAAGTGAAATTCCCTACAGGAACTGAAGATGCCAAAACAAAATAAAACAGTTTTCACATGAGCTGGACAAAGAACTGAAATATTTGCACCAGTTTTTAGTAACATAGATTTATGCAATAAGAAATACTGCTGTAAGATACATAAAAAAGTATGCAGCAATAGTTTCCACTAGTCTCCACAGTTTAATGCAGTTTCCTGTGCGAATAAACAGCTGAAACAGCTTGAAAGGAATAGCTTCTAGTCAAGCTACAGAAAGAAAGACAGCTCCTTTTGTTGCTTTGGTACCAAGAGTAACACCTTTTAGTGACAGCAGTAATGAACAAATGGTAGTAACACATCTCTTAACAGAAGAGAATGAGACACATCCCTCCCCACACACCCACTGTACATGTTCAGAAGAATACCTGTAAAAGTTTCCACCGCATATTAAGATCATCCAGTTGACGAGACATCTTTAAAGATGGATAAAGGTCAAGTGGAGACAGCTGACTGGACAAATCATTTACTGTTTTAACTTTTAAGTTGATGGGAGCAATTTCTTCTCTAAAAGCCTAAAAGGGTAAGAAGCATAAACTGATGCTCAGTGCACATCTGTGCAGCACAAAAGCCACCATAAACTCAACACAGTGCTGACCTGCCCAACGTGGCAGCTTATGCTAAACAACTGCACACAAGTCAGCTCTCAGCAAAGTTCACTCACTTCAATATTCTTATTATATCCTTCACATCCATCTTTAGAGAAAAACAATATGAAACTTACTCAAATGTCCATAAGCAAGTTCTGTCCCTAAAACAATTGAAATAATTTTTTTAGTGGTGCCACACGGCTTTAGCGCTGTTCTTTGTAAAAGGAACTATACAATGCAATGCTATAATAGGAGCTTTAGCAGCATACAGACTGCCAAGTGTTCTTAAGAAAAAAAAACGTGTTCAGTAACTGCAGTTTTCTGGTATTAAGCAGCTGACAAAAATTCAATTTAAAAACTATTATTGAATTAGCAAAGCATGAAGGAATGTATCTTCTAAGGAAAAGGAGTACAACATTCTACCTGATTAGAATCACAGAGTAAAACTATTACAATGACCGAAAAGGAGTAAAAGGTTTATTGAATCAAATGGAACTCAATACAGTATTAAGACAAAATTGATGCAAGTTTTAGTTACAGTTAAAAAGATGCATCAAATGTCTTTCTTGCCTCAAGCAGTTAATTGTTAAATCCTAGAAATGACTTGGTTAAACATCATGAAACAAGCCAAAAACAACTGTAAAAAAAGTAATTTCGTCGGACAATTCAATTATTTGCCTTCCTTCAAAAATCACTCTCATCAGGCCCAGGAACAGAAGGAACCTACTGGCAAGAGAGAAGCATTTGGCTTCTGGACAGCCAATAGCCCCCTATTACTTCAGCAGATGGTTCAGTTTTTCCACAGCAATGAAAATCTGAAAGACTTTGCTTTACTGTGCTTTACAGAAAAATCCACTGAGATATGACAAATCACTTCTTAGCACAAGAACAAGGAGCAATTCAGCATCAGCATCTTATCTCTTGCGTTAGTATCTATATTAAAACATAAAAGGGGAAGGAAGATATTCATTACTCTTCTCAAATCAACAGCAGTTTGGATATAACTCAGCTGTAACTGCCTTTGTTTTAAAGATTTCAGTTCCATTAACCCTGAAAGTAACAGCAAAATGTGGAGAACAAGGATGCTTACACTGATGTATCTGAAAACTATGTACATATTTCTGTATGACTGAAAAAAAGCTCTACATGTTTTTCTAACAAAAAAGCTCTACATGACAGCCAAACAGATCTGACAGCTCACCACTGCAAAAAGACGGGGAGCCTACTGTGAACTGCTGGGTTGACAACTGACTCAGCTCGTACATATTCCCGTGCCTGGGCAAAGCTCCTATGAAATCCAAGGTTTAACTATGGATTAAACAGTATTTTGAGGAGAAAAAAATTTAAATCCTAGGCCACAATTTTTTCATTCAATGAATGCTATATTCTGTACACACCTGCAACTTGCTGATCACATGTGCTTATACAATCCCAGCTAACACAGTGAATGTGGCACAGCACTGGACTTTATCTGAGACATCAGATACAGTCTTTAAAGAGAATTTAAGTATATGGCGCGTACATAGCTAAAATGACTAGGGGTAGTAGAATGGAGAGGTTTGACACACAGGCTAAGTATTTCCCAGGAGTTCCACACTTACTGTAGTTTTCTCAATGTGATCTGGTAATGAATCTATGAGCAAGTCTCCTACAGGTTTCCAGCCATTCCTCACATTTTCAGCCTCCTTCAAATCAGCATCAAGGTCATCCATGGAACATTGCAGGTCCTTCAGTTTTTCTAATGCTTTGTCCACTTGCTTCTGCCAGATACTGGCACTGGCATTGAGGTTCTCCCATTTCTCTTTTACCTCTGATGACTGCTTACGCATAGCTTTGGCAATCCTCATGGCTTTCTCCTCAGGGGTCAATTCTGCAGAGGGAAAGAAAAGTTACACTGTTTATTTCTTATCTGTGTCTAGTTAAACAGACAGTGCTCCTGAAGTACACACTCAAGACAGTCAGTAAGTCCAGTGCCAACTAACAATTTATTTCGGAGGGTACAAGGTAGAGGAAAGCACACCTTGCCTTAACTGAAGTAAACTTCAAACACAGCTACTGACAAAATAAAGCTTAGTCAGAAGACAGAAAACTATTCCTGACTTCCTTACATTATGATATCCATAAAGCAAAAGCAGGCTACTGTTGGTTTGTCAATTTTTGAGGCACAGGAGAAGGAAATAACAGATCTTTCTTCCCTACTGGAAACTGCAATAGGGAATCTGTGGACCATTTCACATAGAAAAGGCAGGAACAGTGCTTTGTTCCCGGATCACTTACCACCAACTTTCACTCTACCATCAGTATGTGTGGTTATGCAGCTCTATATCCATTTTTCCATGTTAACACCAAAGTCCTAAAATGCTGGTTTAAATAGATTTTTCTAAATCTAAAAATGTTCAGCGAAGCTGCTGACTGAAAAACAGTCAAGCTTATGATGCACTATTTCTCATAAATTTCAGGTTTATGCATCTAGATCCCACATAGCCCAGCAATCCTGGAAATTCCATTCAAGTTAGCAGACCAGTAGCCACCGGTCTTTGCAATAAGTAAAGCTAAAGCAGGCACACACACAGCCTCAGGATGTAGTCACAGGAGGTGAGATACTGATTGTTTCAGTAAATTGCTTATATTGAAATCCCCAATCTCTGGTAAGTCTGCAAGACATTGGGCAGAACTCGGCACCTGTCCTCTTTGACATGCCTCAGCCCTCTTGGACAACAAGAACTGACAACCAGCCAGCTGATGACCTCTCTCACTTCGACAACAGACGATTTATGCAGGCCAGTGATAGAGTCTATCACTAAGAGAACATCCTGACTTTTCTGGGTCTTCAGTGTGAGACTGAGCAAGACCCAAACAGTCAGAAAGATAAAAAGAAAATCCTCAAACATCCCCAGCAGGTCCTGCTGTCTATAGCTCAAAGGGTCCTTGCTGAATAAAGTCAAAGGGAGCTTCCTCCATCAGGGAAGAGTTGCTTTAGCAAAAACAAGCAAACAAAGCCAGTCTCAGAGGATTCCCCTTCTACATAAAAGCAAGCAGAGGAAACTACATAATGTAGAAACCAGAGAACAAAAGAAGAGAGAGAGACATAGCGTACACTGAAACTAAGTCAACTGGCCTTCAATTCACTCCCATACAAAACCCTTGGAAAAGGCTTATCACAGGACTCTTGTGATTAAAATTCAAGTGTTGTCTATGAATAAATTATATACAATCATGCAAAGATGAAAGTACCATTTTTGGCAGAAGTCAGATGAGACTTACAATCTTCCATTTACTGATAGACTGTCTTTAAAATCATTATAACTGACTAAGCTTAGAGTTGCTAATGCGGGAGAGGAGGGTGAGAGGGAAACATACAAAAAATTATGCCAGAGGAAACATTTGCTTTTCAAGGGCTAGATGAATGTCCAAGTAAATGTACAGTTATGGTTGCAAAAGTTACCTTACTATGCCTCTCATGATGCAAATATTGTTCCATAGCACTCAGTACAGAAAAGCATATTGCAAGTAATTAATACAAAATAAAACATTAGAATATGTCCAATTTGTTACCGAGAAGGGCAAGAACATTTTTCCCAGATGCAAAAGAAACAGAGAGTTGCCCACCAATGCCACATATTTGATTTGGGTTTTTTCCTAAAGTTTTTTCAAATCTTGTTAGCCCATATTAGTCTTGATATATGCTAGACTACAAAATGAGAAGAGTGTTCAACACAATCCAGATGACATATGATAACCCTCCCCCCCCCGAAAAAAAACCAAACCAAACCAAAAAAAAAAAAAAACCCACAAAAAAAACCAATCCACAATGCGTATTCTGCATTTTAATTGTCGGTGTAGACGGGGCAGAGGATGTTGCCCAAGAGCACAAGAGTTGTTGCTGAGAAGTGGTTATGAAGTAGAAAAAATGTACAATGAATGGCAATCAGAGCAGAATGGAAGACAAGGGCAATCAACAAGAGATAACATCACAAACAAAAGAGAGACATGTAGGCTGTAGGTTATGGTGCATGTTTTGACCTCTAGAATGAGAAAATCTCTTTGAAAAAAGAGAGCCATTTGAAGAAAGA
>NW_008684242.1:224571-245521 GCF_000695815.1 Acanthisitta chloris
ATTTTCAGTGACTTGTTGCATGTCCCAAGCTACCACACAAGAATACTGCCTATGTGTATTCTGTCTGCAAAAGCAGAGATGACATCCAGGCTATAGGGACACCACAATGGCAAGAGGTTATTTCAGAAGAGGAACTTGGAGTGAAATAGTTGTGAAAAAACCTGCAATGCTTAACTAGATGCAAAGAGATATAAACTATGTTCATAGTTCTGAGAGAGACCTACAATTTGCAATATTGACAGACCAGAAAAAAGATGAAGACCAAATTTATGCTAGATAAATCAACCCTTGTCTCTGGATTTACAGCATTTCACAGTAGAATAAACTACATCATAGCACAGTACAATTCTGGAATGATCTTTAACCCAAGCTTTGCTGGCTATTTTAGAAAAATTACAAGAATTAAAGCTTAAGTTCTAAGAAAAATCCCCTTTCAGAAAATAAAAAAAAGCACTTCTTTTAAACACAGAATAGCTACAAGTTGCTTACGCAAAGACATCAGAGAAGTGATTACAAGAAATAATTTTGGAATTATTCACTGTTGGGAATAGTAATACTACTGAATGAATGAGAATCTACTACAATCCAATGCAAAGGGACTGAGCAATCTAGAAGTCAAGTTGCACCTAGTGGCAAAGTTTAGGATCATAGGTTATCTCACAGGTCAATGTATCCTATGATACAGCTATAGGTTGAGGACACCCAGATCTCAGGAATAAAAGTTGCAAGACTATAAATAAAGATTAAGGGAGCACTTAGGGTTGAAACACTTTACACAAGGTAAGGGAATATTGAGCTTCATTGAAAGGGGACAGAAAATTGCAGACCCCTGTGGAGGAAGCCTCCTCTGTTGGTATCTTGAACATGTGAATACAGGAGACATTATACCCAGAAACTAGACTAAGTAAAAGCTATGTATATGCAAAGCTGCAATCTGACATTTTTATCCAACATAATATAGTTCCATCATCCTTTACCTGTTATCAGAGCCAAAACCTACCATTCCGCATAAAAGAGGAGAATGTTGTAAGACTTGAACAGTTCTAACCAAGATTATTAGCAGGCCCTTTAAATACCTCAGTCACTTGACAAAGAGCATGTGGAAAGCTTTAGTAAGAGCTGAAAATCTTCAAAACCCTTTGGCTGTCCTTAAATGCACTGACACAACAGATTCAATGAGTACTTCTCACTCTAATAAAAGCAATACAAAAAGAAGTGGCTGTAGCAATAAATGGACTAGATGTGGCAGTTGGGGATATGGTTCAGAGGTGATTATGGTAGTACTAGGTTAACAGGTGGACAAGATGATCTTGAAGACCTCTTCCAAGCTTGATGATTCTGTGAGTCTATGAATGGAACAGGGGAACAGTAGGCTGACTATTTGCCTGGGCAGCTAAACCAAGGCAGCTTTACTCATTACAGACTAGCCACTTACTTCAGGAGGGGAAAAAGATTCCAGAATGATGAGGGCAATACAAGTATCCCAACAGAACTGAAAACGGAAACAACTTCTAAGACCATTTGTCGAATCAGTGTGATCGTGCAAGGGTATCTACCACATACTGTATTTGAAAAATATTAATTCACTTCAAGACTGCTTTATTTTACAAAAGCCTTGGAAGTGCTTGTAAACTTGCCCTAAAAAGACATTTACTAGGGAAGTAAAGAACAATACATGCTTTTATGAGCTATAAAACCATTCAGGATATATTCATTTAAGATAAACACATCCTGTACATCCATCAAGAAAACCCAACTTATTAATGAGCAGCACATTACTTTTTATTTTCAAGCAGATATCACATTCTTCAAGATACTGGTTGCATAGCATAGGTTTGTAAATATCAAAAAAGTGTCTTAACAGTAAGAGTTTTCGTCTATTAGTTAGGAGTTCATTTAACCAGTCTGTCAGTACACACACCAGCATACAGAACTCCTTTTTGCTGTGAAAAAATGCTACACAGTGGTTGTTGCTCTTTTGTTCCTAGTTATTAAAAAGTCTTCTCAATGGTCAGTTTGATCAGCTTTCCCCGCCACCACTTTTTTTTTTTTTAAATGGTACTTTTAACATTATCTTCACTTCAGCAGCTGTTCATAAAGTAAGAATAGCCTATATTCACTGGACCATCTGTTTACCAGAGAGGAAAGATATTAACTGATCTTGTAGTCATGGGGAAAAAAAAGCAGGTAAAAAGTCTGCTTCTGTAGTGAAAAAAAAAATAAAAATCTCTATTTTAATAAGCATTTTTTTGCCACAAACAAAGCAATGCCACCAACAGCTTTTCTGTGTCTCTAGCAAAGAGTGCCATAGAAGGAAAACTTTCAAGCCTGAACTTTACAGCATGTAGCTTCCTTGCATGAATACATATATGGAGAATATTTACCCCAAAAAGTTATTAGTGGTGAAAATTCTTCTTGTTTAGGAATTTATTTTAGACCTCTTAAACTATTTGGCTCTAGCAGTTTTCATTCTAAGCAACTGTGAGACTGATCCTTATTATATGGCCTTGACTAGTGATCTCTTTCCATCTTGTCAAAATTACATTCATTTTATTTTATTTTTGCGATATTCTTAATAAAATATTCTGGCACTGGAAACGATTTCATGTCCCTTCCCTCTCCCTTATCAAATGTTGTCTCTTCCTTGGTTCAATCAATCTTTGCATCAAAAAACAATGGGTGACACAGCACTGCAATCATTATGAAAACTTTCAGAGTATTTGAATAGGCACAATGGCACAGCGTCAAACTCTTAAACAGGAGAACCAAAAGCAGTGCTATCATTGCATGATGAAGTCTTCAGCATTGCTCCAGAGAAAGTATTCTCTGGGGTTTTAACAATCTAGACAGAAAACTTAGCTCTGATGGGATGGGAATAGGAAGTTTAAAGAATAAGCAGCAACTGGTTAATGTGGAAATGCAGCAGTTTAGTCAGACTCCAAGCACCCAACCATGCAAGCAAAATACACTGTGTCACCTTTGTCTCCTATTCAAATATCTGTTGCATATTTAGTTAAAACAAGCAAAGAGCACAGTTGTTTTCATTTTTGCCCATTTAGGTTTTCTTCTATTAGAACTGAAAGCACTTTAAAATAGAGAAATGTAATTAAATGAAGAGTGAATGAGGACAGTCTCTGCAGGATAAAAGACAAATTACCTTTGGTCTACAGAAGACAGAACTGCAAAAGCAAACCAAATGAAACTGTTAACCTCATGCATGATAAATAATTCTGGAAAGGGCCTGGAATATGGGCTCCAGATAAAGACAACTGAGAACAATTCCACCAAATAATACATATCCTTTAATAATGGTTGTTGATATTTCCCAGTAGGTGCTAGTGGGGAAGACGCAGAAGGATCAAACAAACAAAAAAACTCCCAAAAAAACAAAACCAACCAAAAAACCCCACTTCAAGTTAAGAGAGATAATTGTCATCTCATAGCATCTATCTCCAGAAAACTATCAAAGGCTACAGCAATCCTGAGAACAATGCATTTATCCAGCATAACCACTGTAATTTGTCAACATAAACAAACCACACACAATACTTTCCACTACAAACGTGCCAACATTTTGTAATAAATGGTGTGATCCTAAGCAAGTTGACAATACTTTTGCATATTGGAAGCCCAGAGTTTATGTTGCTCCAGGAACATACCAGGTATTAATTCAGTTTTAGTCTGCTCCTGCCACAATAGCAGAAAAAATGTAAATATAACAGGACTGTTACAGCATTCACCAAGCTGTGTCTTCTTCCAATTGCTGTCAAAGTTTTAATGGAGAGAAAACTATAACCACTGTATCTCAGTTGTTCTAGGCAAGTAAGGAATTAATCCTGTGTTTCTTTTCAAAGCACTGCGACTGCAGATTGTAACAAACCTTGTATTTCTTCCAAAGATCAATAAAGATATTTTTTTCTGGCACTGCTCATATGGCAGGTAGCTCCTCAGCAAGACTGCAGGAGACAAATATCCCCTAACTGCATTTCAAAACAAAACAAAGGCATCTATTTTATTCCAAAACAAAACCAGAAAATAGACAAATCAGGAAGCACAAAAGATAGAGCTCCCTGACTTGATGGCACCCTATAAGAACCGCACAGGACTTTCACACATCCATGTTCTGAACTTCCTTGACCTTCTAAGCAACATTTCTCAGCCTGTTTTCTCCTCCATAGACGTTACTTTTTTGTTTAATATTCTGCAATTTCCAATTTGCTTTCTTGAAGCTCATTTACAATGTTTTTGAGTTTTGTTTGCTTTACAGTGTAAGGAAGGAATGTTCTTTCACAAAAAGTCCTGACCTTTGACAGCCATCAGTCATCAGCATTTCTATTAGCATAACTGAAAACTCTCTTGCAGACAGAGCTTCACTGTTTCTCAGTTCTTTTAAACAAGGCAACAGTTACACTTTAAGACCATGACTTCCACCTGGAAAGCATTCTAGAAAGTATTTCAGCTAAAACTGGGCCATAGCAGAGCATACAGCTGAAGAATGAATATCACTCAATTTATACCCTGAGGTCCTCATGGATAAAAACCCCTAACCAACCAGTAATAAAATTAACCACTATGAACTCAGGCCAGCCTGCTGCCCTTAAACATTCAGGCTTCAGAATCCCCTAAATTTGCATGCTACATCACTCAGCAAGTGGAAACCATTTCCTTGAACTTTAATAATCTGACTCCAAGGAGATAACCATGTAGACTCTACAGAAAGAATTTCAAGGCTTAATACAGGTGGACTAAACTTGTAGGGTGACTAAGAGATATATTTGAGGAGAGAGATAATTAGTTTGAGGTTCTCTCATGGGTAACTGCTCATTTATCTAATCTTATGAAGAAACTCTTAAAAGTCACAGGTGAATTAACTCCAACTAAAACAGAGACAGCAATGTTCAGAATAATGTAAGTAGTTTCTGGGCATGATTCCATGGAAGTCCAGTGGGCCATACCCTATTCATTCTCCTAAGCACTTCTAATTTTCACACTCAAGACTTAATACTCAGCCCAGCTCCACAGCACAAGCGATAAAAAAAGATATTCCAGTGGTGTGTGATAGCTAGAGAACAGAAACAAGTAGTTGGGAATAGAAATGCTGCCTGCTATATACTTCAGAAAACAGTAAATTGCCTATTTTCAGTGAGATCTTCTTTGAGAAGAAAAAAAATTGTGGCAGAGAATTTACCTGAACGTGCTGTGGTGGGAAACAAAAAAGTTTGGCTTTTATTTATGTCTGAAACAGATTAATATGTTGTGTGTCTACAAGTTTAAATAAAGTATATGCATGGAATTCACAGATACTTATTCAGACGTATCTTTTATAACACAGATGTGATTTATGGGCTTTCAACACTTTCAATTGATAGGTAACAGATGGTAAATACTTATTTTTAAATTATGTGTTATCACAACAACCTTTGCTACCAAACAGCAGCTTTCAAAGCTAGGAATCTAATTGTCCTAAGACAACTAGAAGCTCCTGAAGTACTCTATACTGCAGACTGGGAACAATCACTATAGCAGTGAGAATTAGTGTAGTGGCCTGTGGTAATCTGCTAGGATGTTAGTCTATCTTCTAAAAAAATATGTCCACTGCCTCACTGCTTCAGTGGAATTTTAAGGACAGAATTTCAGCAAAGCTGTATCTTCAGTTCATAGAAGTCTGGGGACAGAAAATACTAGTTCTACTTTCTTTTGTGTTTCCCCTGTCCTATAACCTCACTAACAGTACATGGATTTAAGAAGCCAACAGTAACTATGCCATAAAAAATGATAATTAACATTTTTAGATCTAAGTTTCCTCCTACAAAATGGGCAAGTGACAAAAAAAGAAGCTAAAATCATAAGCATTTTTAATTTCTTTAACCTGTCCATCTATAAAATACAGCAGCTGGCCTATCAATCAGCTTCACTCAGAGGCTGAAGCAGTTCAAAGACAAGAAGTCTGTGAAGCTTGGGTTTTTGTGATAGGGCATCCCTATGGAAATATGGCAAAACAAAAACAGAGGAGAAGACAGAAAGGAGATATAATTAACTTAGAAGGAACTTTCCTGGAAGATGAAGAATGTCTGAATGTGCTAGTTACTGAATGGTACAGCAGAAGGTCAACACAGGAAACATAAGGTAAAGATGGGAAAGAAGGTTACTCATAACCCGATTTTACACTCTTGTGATATACTTGACATTAACAAGACCATTATAGACAATAACAGGTTATCATAAGGCATCCTATTAGAAATATTATCTTAAAATAGATCTCAGTGACGTTCAATCCTGCTTCTTATCAGTTTTCTCCTAAATCTCTCTCATTTCTTGCCCTTGCAACAGTGGCCTCCCTGGCATGAAAACATCTAGGGGGCAGGGGGAAGAAGTGAATGGAGATTGAAGCAAATAAAATATAAAGGAAGAAGTGAATGGAGATTGAAGCAAATAGAAAACAATTTTGCAACATTTGTCCTCTTCAGATTAGCTAACCTGCTTCCCCTAAAAACCCCTGCACAAGGTAAGAACCCCAAGAAACAGTGATTTTCCAATTAATGACACTTTGAGTTAATAAAAAAGAAGTAAAAACAAGTTCCAGTCATGACCATACAGTGCTGTGTACTGTTTATCAATTTATCAATGTATTTTGAGAAAACAATTTTGCAACATTTGTCCTCTTCAGATTAGCTAACCTGCTTCCCCTAAAAACCCCTGCACAAGGTAAGAACCCCAAGAAACAGTGATTTTCCAATTAATGACACTTTGAGTTAATAAAAAAGAAGTAAAAACAAGTTCCAGTCATGACCATACAGTGCTGTGTACTGTTTATCAATTTATCAATGTATTTTGAAGACAGACTGTCAGCTTACGATTCAAAACCACACTCCTTCCCCTTCACTACATGAAGTGTACTTCACTGATGTTAACAAGTTAGCTTTAATCAACTGCAGAGAACACCAGTGACGGACAGGCTGACAGAAAATAAAAACATAAACATTCTAAGAGCAAACATAAGCATGCACCCGGAACCTTCACTGAAAACGGTTAATCAGAAGAAAAACTCTGTGTGCCTAGTTGCCTGCTAGTTCAGAGATGCAGCTTTCTGGAGATCAGTGCCATTAGTTGTCAAAAATAATTTACTAGATTTAGTCCTGGGTGAAATCTAACACCTTATTATATATGAGATCAGAGTAGATGATTCAAAGATATCTTTTAGTCTGGAAGTCTATTAATCTACATAAAGTGCAGCCCCATTCTGTGGAGGGTGTGGGTGCCCACTGCTGGCGGCGGGGACTTCACAGAGGTCTCTGGGAGGAGAGGCTTGGACTGCCCTGTGCCAGGGACAGTTGACTCCAGTTGACCCACCAGAGAGCACAGCTGAGGCTCTCAGCAACCCTTGTGGCACCAGGGGGAAAGCATATCTAAGAAATGGCAGAAAGCACCAGAGAGAAGAGGAGGGAACAAATAGGAGAAACACCAGAGGGAACACCAAGGTCAGAGGAAAAGGAGCAATGCCATGGTGGGACAGATATTCCCCATGGAGATCCCATGCAGAGGAAAGATGCAATAAAAAAGAAGCAGTAGAGATAAACTGCTAGGCTGACTATGAACTTGCCACCTCTCATGCCACTTTCTGCCCTGTTGAAGAGGCTGAGCATGCCCTGCAGTCACAACAAGGCAGGAAGAGACAGGAATGTGGGAGTCAAGTTGAGCCTGTGAAAGGGGGGGGGTGGGGGGGGGAAAGCAGTGGTTTTAAGGTTTGTCTTTTTGTTTCCTACTACCCATCAAATCTGTAATTAATTATTTGTTTTAAATGGCAATAAATAGTTTATTTTGCCCAAGCTAAACCTGTTTGTCCCACAACAATACTTTGCAAGGGATCTGCATCTGTTCCCACCGTGATTCATAACCTTCCTCACACCTGTTCTTCCCATCTCCTGCCTCCATTCCACTGAGGTGGAAAAAGTGACAAAGTGGACTACCTCATGCTCAAAAGAAGAAATTCTGGTGAACTACTGAGTGTGAAGAAGGAGGAGAAAAGTAAGTTCAATGCACATCTATGAAGCTTCTCAGTCTGAACATATTTGATTGGTTTTCAAACATAATGACTAGACCAGACACATGCACACATCACTTGCAGACCATGGCCAATATTGCTATAGTGTTTGCCATGGTCATCAAACTCCCTGCTACACTGTTATCACTGCCATTGGTATAGCATGAAATAATAAACATTATCATCATCATAGACTGAGTAACAAGAATTTATGATGAAGCTTATCATCTGAAGTTGGCTCTTACACTTTTAGTCAACAGTGACTAGATCATTGATGCCAACTCCTCCTAGAAAATGAACATCTTACATGGGTAACATTTTACGTATTGGCATAGTTTGTGCTGAGAGGTTCTAAGCTTTTGAGGAGAGAATCTGTGATTTCAAACTTTTGTGCAAAAGAATGAGCAGCAAGCATTCCTTATTTTTCAACTGCAAAGTTGCTTGTGATTTCCACCAACTAAACATTAGAGATGCCATGTATCAAATGGGTTTGAGAGCAAAGACAAACTGAATACTTTCAGGAGTCAGGAGTTCAAAAAGGAAGTAGTAAGATACATTATAGCAGGTAACAGAACTAATCACAGGAATAAATGGTTCATCGGCTTTAATCGCCAGCTATTCAAACTTTATCACAAAGTTGAATTATGAAATATGAAACTGTATAAAAATTTGCACAGAAATAACACAAATTATGGATGCAGGAAAGATCAATTGTTTCCACTGAACAAATTTATGAAGTTTGCCATGGAGATGTATAGGAAGATGTATGGAAAGATAAAGCTAACTCTGGATAAAAGCAGCTATACTGTAATTTTGTAAATTATACAGAACAGTAAATTATTCACTTCTTACAGCAACTGACAGTTGTGCAAAAGCAAATGACTACATTTTCCAAGAACAATTCTTATGTAACTAAAAGTAAAACTTTATAATGCTGTAACTTATATCAGAAACATAACTGTAGGACTGAATTACACAGATAATTTTCTATTTTGTGGTTAATGCAGGTGGAGAAAAATTATTACCTTCTTGTTGGTCTCTGATATATAGATAAATATCTCAACAAATCCTATGGAAACACAGTTTCTAGGATAGCTGTGGTTCCATTCCTCATCAATAATTCATCTAATGTTCAAATCTTTAAGATTCTATAATTACTGCCTTCCTAAAGCTGTTTTCTTTTACTTCTAGTGAGATACATCACTAAATACACTTATTTCTATTTGTGGAGTAAAACTTGGCAATAATGACCTACATATATTTGAATGTGCATCCTTGAACTATTTTGAGTTCATTGACGGTGCATATGTTATCATGTTAATAAAAAAAGAACAGAACTGATGATTAGCGTTCAGAATCAAAAATCGGTAAAGGCAATAGAGATGTTCCTACTTCTTTCATTAAAATCTAAGCTCTTACAAAGCAAAGTAGTAATTCTTTGAGGCTAAATCATTGAAATAAAAGCAATCAGAATGCGACCTGGAAAATTCTGAAATTGGGACATAAAACATGTACTAGAGACATGCAAGTCCTTCTGTGCTTTTGACCATTCCTAGAAGCGAGTATTTTCTGACCTGTTTTCGAATGCAAGCTCCTTCTTGGTTCCTCAGGGCCCTCAATTGGTTGGTCAGCAAGGAAAATTCGTGCCTGGTCCACAGCATTGAGAATTGTTTGCTCTTTATCCTTCAGTTCACGCCTCAGTGCCTTTTTGGAAAGGGAAAGAATGGCATTTGTAACTTGACCTTGTGAACAACAGATACTATACCATTTTCCAGGCTTTCACCTCTCCGACCAGACCTGTCTAGTGAGTGAGTAATAGCCAACACATAAGACTGCAAGAAAAAACGCAAATTTTACAAAACAAAAAAATGGTAAGAAATTAAGACTGGAAGGCTAGTTTTTTATGAAATTTAAGAAATTAACACAGGACAGGTGATGATGGTAGGGATACTTTTTAAAGAATACAACTATCAGAAACTGAAACTACTAAATTCAACTTCTAAAAAATAAAGTAAATTTAATAGCTTTCTTGCTTTTAACATGATTGCTAACATATAGTAAATTAATACAACAGACTCTAGTTTCTTGATAGCTGGAATAAAAGCAAATTTCACCTACTGAAACTTCAGAATATAATTTTACAAGTCTAAAAAGAATTGCAAAAATACTTTACATTCCATAGAAAATGATACCTCTTATATCTGTGTCCTATTTATATGTTTTTACATTTAGAAAACATGAAACCAGAAATTTTACTATGATAATACATTCTGAATAAAACACCCTTTGAATTAGCCAGAAATATTATGATACTTATTATGCAGAAACAATTACAATTTGTATACAGAAAGAAAAAAAAAATCAATCTTTACTTAAGACTTTTTCATGCTGATGAAATGTATTTCAAGATATTTTGCTCTCCAGCATCCATGGCCTTTTTAAAGCATTAAATGCAGCCACCCTTATTTTAAAAAAGGGGTTCCTAAGTAGTCAGGTGTAATGTTTATTATAAAGCATTTTTTTTCCATTCTATGTTTTAAGTAAAAATCTGTTCCACCTAGAAGGAAATTGCTTTTCATGTTTTTGTATTATTTCTTACCCATAGAAACAGATGATATTGAAACATTGTTAAACCGTTATGTTAAATTTTTCCAAAACATTTTTTAGTTCTAACTACAAAACCCAGGCTTATTTTGCTAACACAATGGGCTCAGGCCCCATTCCAGCTTCAGAAAAGCATTTAGTGTTGATAACATTACACAACAAAATTAGTGTTTCTATTACAGAAAACTGTGGAAAACACCATAAAAAAAATCTCACAAATGCTATCTTATCCTTTCCATTGGTAAGTCTCTTGATTCAACACTCACAAAAAGCACCTACCTCTTGACCTGCGCTTGGCAGAAGGCAAGATATTATTCCCACCCCCCTTCTGCCCCACTTTATTCTTTAATCTTCCTCATCTTTCCAATACTTCCATTTTTCTGCTCCAAATAAAATAAATAAATAAATAACCCCAACAAAAACTAATGACTGAAAACACATTAATATCCATTACATTTAGGAGTTTGCATTATACAGTCCAACCCTTAGTACCATTAACTATTATATGTACACAAAAAGCTCTTCAGAACTGTGTTATCTCTACATGGTTTTGTATAGTAACAATATTCTTGGTAGTCTTCAGTATATACTACATTTAATAAGAAACAAAAATTGCCATTTAACAAAACAAGTCCCATCACAGAAACTGAAGTACTGTAAAAACAACATTCCAGAAGAATCCCTTCCGATGATCACAGTATGCATCAATATTTTAATTTCACATACACAGGATAAGACGCTTCAAAGTCATCCATATTTTACAAATCATTAAAACATTCTCTTTGGAGGAATTTATTTCAGGAAAGAAGGAAGGCATTAGGCAATTATCACTACTGTGCAATTAAGGCTCAAATATCTATTTCAAAAACTTTTGGTTAGTAGAACCAGTGTGGATGCACCAGTAAAATACAGCCTTAACTTATAATTTCAGAGACTTTGTCAGAAGCACGGGGATAATTACTTCAGTGTAAATTAGGAAATCTTTCTAGTATTAATCTAGTATTAATTCTAGTATTAATCTTCTCCCTTCCATGCAATTTTCAAAATATTTCCAAAGCATTTAAGAAAAAGGAGGCCAAGTCAGATCTTGAGCCTACTAAGAAATTCCAGCAGTTAGAAACAAATCTAGAGATGGATCTCTTTTGCTGTGTGCCTCCTGTTTACCTTCACATAGTGTGTTTCATCAGTTTCTCCTGATCACCCTCAATAAAACTTCAATCAAGTTTGACCTAAGAGCCCTTGGATTTAATTCTCCACCATCCTTGCCTCTGAAGCTACTCAAATTGAGGTTGACAACACAAAGATTTTAAGACTTTGGCCCATATAGCTCATCAACTATGAGTCATCCATGGCAATCCTTATTAATATTCTTGAAAGAACTCTCTTAGCATGACAAAAACCATGCACTGAAATAATAATATTAAGATCATTTAGTAGTAAAGAAGAGCACCCTGAGCATACCACAGACTTCTTAGATTATGGTTTATACATGTTTTTTTCTTATGCCACAGATGCAAAAATAATTTTTGCAGCTGCCACTCAGAATTGCATAACTTTATTCTTTGTTTCTTAGCAGTACCTGATGTATTTCTCTGTCTCTCTCCTTCTGCCAGTAAACAAAAATAGCAATGAGACTACATAATGCAAGAATAACCAAATGTATCAATAATATTCTCTTTCCTTCCAGGCAAACCTCTCTGCAACAGAACAAGCAAAAAAACAAAAAAAAACCCCACCAAACAAAAAAACCCCAAACCCAAACAAACCCCATCAAAAAACCAAAACCAAACAAACAGAAATAAAACAAAAAGAACAAAACCAACAAACAACCAAAACTAAAACAACCAAAAATACCAACACTTAAAAATCTAATCGTGAGCTCAAACATAATATGCCTCGAATGGACAAAACAAAGATTTCATTGGAAAACGTACACCTACAAGAACACTACGGAGTAAAAGTCATAAAAAGCCCAGCAAGGAATATAAACCTGCAACACTGAGTTTGATTATTGGATTAAAGATTTTTATATAAGAAGTGCAATAATGTATTTTGGTGTTTTACTTAGCTTTGTAAAAGATACTTCCCCAACAGCGACTCAGAATTAATGTACTTCATTCAGTAGAGAGATATATTACTTTATTCCCCCTTCATCATTAAGAACTGAAATTATTAAAGCATTTGGACAGCTTTGAGTGTAGCACAGGTTTTGGTAGAGGGATAATTCCTTCCCCGTAGGTGGTTACAGTTTTCAGGGAGAAAATTAGGAGAAAATTGATACTAGAGTTTTGATATAGATTAAATAACTGAAGGCATGGCAAAAGACTTGAGAGGCATCTCAAAACTTGTCACTGAAACTGTCCACTAATAAGGTGGACAGTTGGATGTAAGCACTTTTTGAGTCCTGTTGGTCATGCAGATGTGAACACAAAATGAAAAAGCGAACACTGAGCATAGAGATAATACATTTAATTTCCTCACAGTACACATTTTTATACTTATGCAAGTATATTAATAGTTTAAAGCTATACTGGTCATACAAAAAGGGGCTGTACACAACTTTGGCATATCACTGTATTTCATACAGAGATTCTAAATTGTAAAATTACTGTATACTTTAGGTAATGGTTTAAAACGAAAGCTTCAGTTCCCTCAGTAATCTGACAGGTGACAGACTATTAAATCCAGCATCTATGGTTCACACAGCTTTATTTCATTTGTAAATCATTCTTATTTCCTACATAAAATAGGAGATGGATTTTTAGAGTCCTGGAGAAACCAACACTAGTTTTAGACATTCTTAATTCGAACAGAAGGGGGAGAAAATATGCTGGAAACCTAAAATATGCTGTGCTGATGCAGTATCAACACACACTGTTTTCAGAGCTGATGTTAACAATACTAGCCAAGAATAATCTTTAAAATCATCTTTGAGATTTGAAAGAATTCTTCCACTAGTAGATGGACAAGTGCTCACGAAACTACACTCTTGAAATGCCTTATGCAGCATCACACAAAGACACAACTATGATCAGCATTGCAGCATTCATTTTGCAGGTATGAGGGACATAAACTTAGTCAACTATAGCAGAGCAACTCAGGACCTGACTAACACATTCCTCCTCTCAGGGAAGAGAACAGACGTGTTAGCTCCATGATTTACAACCATTAATCAATTATTTACTCTCCATTTTGATTTGTTCCTCTTTCAGTGTGAAACACATGTTTTTCCCATTATAACTGTGGAAATGACATACCATTTGTTCTTTTATACCAAGATAATTAAACCCATTTGCCTTCTCTTCATTAGAGATATGCTTATGATTTCTAATACGAAACCCAACTCTTCTTATAAGCTAAAATTTTAAAAGACATTTGCCTAAACAAAGGCATTACAAAATTTCTGTTGGGAATGCTTTGTAGCTGAAGTCTTTTTCACTCTTGAAAAATTAGGAAGCTACAAAACTTTTGCTATTCGTGAATTTTCACACAGCTTAGCATATCCTGTAAGCACCTATTTCCTTCAGCAGCATCTTACAATTATTTTTTTCAAGCATAGTAAGTGGACTTCCAAAATTTCATGCTGATAATTTACAGCCTCTTTTTTTTTCCTCTTTTGAATTGTACAGACTCGTACAGAATAATTCAAGGAGCAGATCAGCTTAATAGTTCCAACAGATGAAGGCAAAGTTAATTTCAAAGAAAACATATGCGATGTTTCTTACAAACAGAACATATTTAAATCAGGTCTCATTATGCACTCTTTCAAGGAAGTAAAGATGCATGTTATTGTAACTCATATCAGTTTAGCACACTGTAGCTTTATGTGCCAATCAGCAGCTCCTGTAGCATTTAATTAGTCATCTTTATTCTGCACCCGGTGCTTGAAAAACTCCTGTTACTTCCATATACTAAAATGAAATGGAAAAAAATAATCTATGGCATATGACAGGATGGGAAGAATAAGCAGGATGATTGAGGAAACTCAAAGAATGGGATAAGGAATTGTTTATAAAGATCACACAGAGATAAAGGTTGTGACTGAGTCTCTCCCAGCTGTCTGCGTCACCAAGGAATGAACTAGAAAGCAAATAAGCATAGCATGTTTAAGAGCTGTTCCTTCACATCAGACACTATTACATGTAATACATACACATAAAATTTCAAAAGTGCTTTGGTCTCTAGAGACATCTCTGTAAAAGTCAGTTTTATAATGTATCTACCCCAGCTGATATAGAAAATGCTCAAATAAAGAGCAATATTTAATTTGAGATGGTACAGTTCACCATGTATTCACTTTTTACTACTTCATACTTAATCCATGTGGCAAGAGAAACAGCGAAGCAGAAAAATGGTGCCTAATACACAACCATTAATACCTGGAGATACAAAGACACATGCAGCACATGGGACTCCAAAGATGAGATCAAATCCTACTACATATGACATAAAACAGTGATAAAACACTGACCAACACCAGAACGGGGAAAGAAAGGCAAATATCAGAATGGAGAAAAAAAAAGAGGAAACTGTTTGCCTTCATAGTAAGTATATATTGAGTATTTCAGATTTTTTTTCAATAGAAGAATCTAAACAGACATCTCAAAAAGGACCAAAGTGAGTGATAAAGGCTGCATTTTTCTAAATTGTCTCTCAGTTTACCATTTACCTCTTGCTGTATTTATTGCTATAGTGCAATACAGAGTACTCAAATAGGGTAGCAACCACAAGAGTTCAACATGAGTGTAGACCTGGAAGCCACATCTATAGCAAATTCCTCTTTTTTGCCTGCATGCACAAGGAAACTAAACTGACAGGAATATAAAAGCACAGAAGTGGGCAAAAGAGAATTAGACTATGCCTGCTGATAATCTTTTACCAGAGGCCAATAAATGTTGGCTTACTTTAGACTTTCCCTTTGATTTACCAAAATAAATGCTTCAGGCCAGAAATAGGGGTACTTCTTCACTGAGACTTATTTGTCCCTTGATAATTTCCCTTCCCACTCCGATCTCTGGATGAGTGTATGTGCTCATGGCTACTCACCAAAAACATCACCCACCTCTGTATATGAAATAAGGATCTATAACTAAATCTCAACAAAGTGCTTTGCAGTAGTACAGCCAAAAAGATAGAGGATGGAAAGTATGCTATATCATCTACTGTTCAGACTTAAAGACATGAAACATGAGCTGTTACAAACACTTTAAAAAACAATAAACTAACAATCTCAAACTGCATCTGTATATTTATGTGAGACACTTTTATTAAGAAAGGGGTAACTGACTTCCTTCTGAACTCTTTATAGTAGTTCAAAACCAGTCAGGCTATTTTCTTCATTTTCATCTAACAGCAATTTAAAATCACAAGACGATGTTCTGAAGCCTGTTTGGAAAACTGTCACTTACAATGACCTCACAGAGACTTTCAAAGACTTACTTTTATGAACTAGAAAAGCATCCAATACTACAGCGCAATGGCAGAAATAAGCTTGTCACAGAGATTGAATCAAAAAAGATATAAAAAAGCTGTTCTTGAACTAAATAGCATATAGCTATGCTTTTTTCTTAAAAAATTAAACTACAATATTTTTTTTCAGACACTTAATTTGCAAAGAAAGAACCTCTCCAGTCTTTTCTGAAGAAAGAACTGCTGTGACTCCTGCATTCCCTAGAGATGCTAGAGGATGTAAATCCAACTAGGGATGAAGGAGACACTGCTTAATTGAGCAAAGGTTATGAAAAATGAGGCATAATGATGTTCATTAATATGTCTTCCAGCACAAATAATCTTATATAACTGGATTTTGTATTTCATAGCCCACTGAAATGAGACTTTTTTTGTGTTTCTAGGTCAATGATAACCAAAACTTGGTTGCCCTGAGAAGTTTGGAAACCTGACAGAGCATAGTTTTAGGCACTGGAAAATATGGAATGCCTGAAGGCTTTTTTTTTTTCCCCAATTAAACTTATTTATTTTTAATTTAATTTTTTTCAATATGATTTGGAACTATGCTGGAGGAAAAATCCCCACATTGTGCATCCTTGAGCTGTTGTCAAAGGCATTATGTTAAAAAAGGGTTCAAAAACATATATTATGTTTTCTTTACAAAAAGGCAATGTGAAAAGACAGAGATCTCTGTGCTAATGCAAATTCTCCACTGAACAAACTACTGAAATCCTCAGAATTATAGCCATTCCAGTCACTGGAACCCTGTTTTGACGAGTTTGCTGCACACTTAGTGCATATCCACTCTACTTGCTTTGTTGGCTCTTTTTCTCATCTTCCTGAAACTAACTGCTTTATATTCAATCCTTACTTCACATTTCACTGTACCATGAGTACTAGAAAAGTATCATTATAAATGAAATAAAACAAAATCTGCTAGAATATGCTTATTTTGCTTATCCAGCAAGTTTCTAATCTAAGTGAACATAATTTGGTTTCACTCCATTGTAATATGACAGCTAAAAAAGAGCATGAGAATCATTAAATTCGATGGCTTGAATAAAACCACACAAAAGCACTAGATTAAAACAGGCTTCTTAATGGAGCTTTTAGAAAAAAAATACATTTAACATACCTAATCAGGATTTAATATAAGAATTCATACAGATTGTACCCCAGAGACAGCAAAAATGCCTGAATCAGAGTGGAATCTGACAGAGGTAGAGAGAGGGATGCTGTTGCAGCTTTCCACTCTTCGGGTGATGGAAAAAAATATTTACTTTTACACAACAACAGTAATCACCCTGCTAGCAGTGGAACCAATTTTCAAATGCCAAACTACCAGTAAAAATGCATTCAGTTTTACATCAAGGGACTACAATGTGCTTTTGATGAAGGAAAATTAATCCCTTCCACAACCTTTGCTGTGGAAATATGACAGCTATGTGATATCAACAACCTTGGAAGACTTGATCTTTTTTTATCTCTTTATTTTTTTAAAAAAATCCTCTGAGGAAAGTCATGACTAGGTTTCCAGGCCCAAAAGCAAAATGAACACGTAACTTCTGGCTCGAATTTTTCTTGGAGAAGACTATTCGTATGAAGATAGGCTGAGAGATTTGGGGTTGTTCATCCCAGAGAAGAGAAGGCTCTGCGAAAACCTTAGAGAATCATAGAATCAAACAGGTTGGAAGAGACCTCAAAGATCATCGAGTCCAACCCTACTGTCGTTACTAGACCATGGCACTAAGTGCCACATCCAGTCTCAGCTTGAAAACCTCCAGGGATGGTGAATCCACCACCTTCCTGGGCAGCACATTCCAATGCCTGAGCACTCTCTCTGTAAAAAATCTCTTCCTAAAATCCAACCTAAAACTCCCCTGGCAGAGCTTGAGTCTGTGCCCTCTTGTCCTACTGCTAGATGCCAGTGAGAAGAGACCAACCTCCACCTGACTACAACCTCCTGTCAGGTAGTTGTTGAGGGCAACAACAACCCCATAGGAAAAGCATCACCGTACAGTGACAAATAAAATATTGCAGTGAATCTATTTCAAAGGCATTTAAAGAGATTATACTCTCTAAAAAGCAACCTTCAAGACAAGGCTATACGCCATCAAAATAAGGATCCTTCCATTTCAGACAAAACTGTTATATAGAGCTGTCTGCAGAACTTAAGTTACATTTCTTCCATAGTCTTCATCAAAGTTGTACCTCCTTTGAAGGAGGAAAGGAAATTTGTGTCCTCAATGCTAACTCTATTTAGCTTCAAACTGCATAACGGTGCACTGCATAACAATATAACAGTACAGCTTTGGATAAGTTTTACTACCCAGTTTCATAAAATCCAACAAATGAGGTTATGGCAGAAACATTGTCAGACTGCCAAATTTACATCTTTTCTTTATGGGTAGCAACTGGTATAACTTCTGCTTTTTATGTCAGAAAATACAGAAAAAGGGGAAGGGATGAAGAACAAAATTTTTAAAAAACCATTATTTTTTATGCATCCTAAACATGCAACACTTCCAGCCTGACACAATACACAAAACATCTGCTGCATATTAAATAGCTTCTTACTTAGTAGAACAAGAGCCCTCAAATATCCTATTAGCACTACCCATTAGTAACCACATACTTGCAGTGCCTTGCACTATTTCCCCACACCACTCAACTGTAACCATCTACCTCTTCAACATAAAAGAGACACATTTCTCTTTGCTTGCTGGCAACAGACTGGTTTGGGTTTGCTTAGCCTGTATGATTACTAAGCACTGATGAACTGTCAGCATTAACAGGTCACAAAGACTCTTGGTTCAAGCTGAGATGACACCACCATTAACAAGTCATTGTTGTTAAGAGCAGTTAAACTCAGGTCACATTTTGCTCCTTTTGTGTCTTCAAAAAAGCATCAGTGGGACAAGTCTAATGTGTTTTGTCTCATAAGCTACTTCGCTATTAAATGGTAGTAATTGCAGTTCAAACTCCAGACACTCAGGAGCAACTTTACAGTATGCGACATTATGAATACTCATTCAACACAGAAAGATAGGATGCACTGTGAGCATGCTCATGTCTCATATGAGAGAGGTTTTCTGTACATCAGCCTCCTTAGTGCAAATGGACATCAGAGTCCTTGCTGATAAGTTGTGATCACCAAAAAAATTATGGGTTGTACTACATAACATTGCCTATGAATTGTAAGGAATCCGAAAAGAGAGATCACAGCAAAAAGTTTCAGAGGATCATCTTCTGTATGACAATAGTGTAAGGGGAGGAATATTTCCCCCTGCAGGAGGAAGAACAGGCACCAGAGCTCAGCTGAATGCTAAAGCAGCAACATGTTGAGATCAGTTGCAACTTGAGACTACCTCTAGTGTTCCTGTTCTAGTGTTTGGGTCCAGTTGTGCGTGCATGCACACAAACATGCTACAGGACTGCTACTGGAAATCCTTTCAGAAGCAGAAACCCTATCAAAGCTAATTACTCCTCTTTCTTAGAAACACTCACTTAGGTTTCTCTTCAGAAGCAAATGGCATCTGAATCATCACTAAACAGTCAACAATCTGTCCTCCGCACCATGGTCTACTTCTAGTACCCCTGTAGCTTTTTGCTCTGTACTTTTCTGCTATGGCTTTCCATTTTCAAAACTATCTAAACTGACATAGTCCTTATAAAGCTATACCACATAGTTGGCTACTGTGACATGACAGATTATACTAGATCACTGCTTTTGGACACTCCAGAATTTCCTGTCTCTGGATTGTGTGCTAGTATTTCCAACATCCGCTGACTAGAAAAAGGTTACTGTAAAACCACCACTGCAAAAAGTAAGTGGTGTTTGAAATGGGAAATATACTCCAGACAATTCTCCCAGGGTTTTTTGTGAGACACATGCAGAAGGAATACCTTAGGGGCAACATGACTCTTTCCAAAAACATCTCATAGTTGCCATCAGAAGTTACAGGAATGCAAAAAAGCAGAGTTTGATATCTGTGCCTTGTCTGTACAAGGCAATGGCATTAAACAAACAAACACAAAAAAGGCAAGCAAGGCAAGTTCCAACTGTAATATTTCACATATTCTCTGACACAGCAGCAATGCAGCAGGTATCACAAAATAGTTGTGGTGGGTTTGGGTAAATTTCTTGGTGGGTTAGGTGTGTGTGTTTAACTAGGAGAGAACGTTCCCTCATAATGTACCACACCAAATATAAATACATAACAAATAGACTTTAGCTGGGAGTTTTAGCCCCTTGTGAAAAGAGAACATCCAAGCTTGTCACAACATGCAATAGTCTGTATCCCTTTATTAGTTTCACTTATACCTCTGCAAACTAAACTTGTCCAACACAATCACATTGCTAGGTCTTTGGATTTTCAAATAGATGATCTAAGAATGTCCAGCTGGACCTGCAAATTCAACCAAGGAGACAAGCAAAAAATAAAAATAAAATGGCTTTCAGTCAATCCTACCAGCAAGAAACTTGGATTAAAACTTATTGGACATTCAGTATACACACATTAGTAAAAAATACTGAGCAAACCTGCTCAAAAATTGTCAGTGTACTTCGAATTGTGTTAGATCATCCGGTCAGGTGGTTGTGCCCTCCTTCTACCCAATGGAGTTTGTTACTTGATTTTAATTATATGTTTGGGTCTTTTTTCAGTAGAAAAAAATCTGAAGTCTATATAATCCAGGAAAAGTTCTGCAAAATAGCCTGTGGACAATAAAGACAAAACTTTGCCTTATTTTTCCCTATTGTAAATTCTTATAATAGCTATTCACATAAATTATATTCCTTGATCGAAAATAATTTTGTAAGAATGATCGTTAATTTTGGGAAAAAAAGTCCTGCTG
>NW_008684242.1:245540-257324 GCF_000695815.1 Acanthisitta chloris
ACCATTCTCTTGGACAACTATAGAGTGGCTGCCTGCTTATGAGAAAGAAGTGATTTAATATAACTGACAGTAATTTGGTCTCAATTAGTGAAAGATATTAGCACTTAAAGGAGTATTTCCATAAAGCAGGGCTATTAAATTTAACTCAGATCCACAAATACTTTCCAGTACAAGGTGGACACATCAGAGTGATCACAAGACAGACTTATTACTTATGTTCACTCACTTCTTTCTCTGCTTTGTTTCTCCAATATGAAAAGTCGGTTTTTCCTTAGGTTTTCAGGCAAAAACATTGGAATTTTTTATATGTAGTAGAACTAGCATCCATTAAACAGAATTTCTTTTTCTTTAGAAATCGAATTTGAAGCCACTAACAATTTCTCATCCAGAAGAAAAAAAGCATACAATCAAATTGTCGTTTTTAGTCCTCCATACTTAGAAACAAGCTCTATACCGTAGCAGAGTTACCTGTAAAGGTATGAAGAGAAGTAGAAGCAATAAGTAAAATGCTAAAGATATAAACATTGACAGTGAGAACCAACACAGGCAATGTCTTAAACCCAAAAACTAGAATTGCTTTTAGTGACTGGATGCCAAAAAGTATTTCAACATATCTATAACAATTTCCCAGAAGTGCAAATTATCAACTTAAAGGGATTTAATAAAAAAAGTGAAAACATGCAAATGCAATGCAGCAAGACACCTATACACTGGTCCCTTTCCCCAGAAACCCTTAATGAAAAGTGTATAACATACATATTTTAAAAACAGGAAAGGAGTTTCACTTATTTAGTACATTTATAATGCATTTAGTAATAAGCTGCTCTAGCTTCAATGCCTCTAACTCTTAAAAGAACTGCTTTCTTAGAAATCTCTTCACATTTGTCTGCAAGTATAATCAAAATGTGGTAAAAGCATGTTTATTCACAATACAGAGAGATTTTTAGACCACACACATCATCCTAGTACCCAAACTTCTTTTTCCAGAACAGCATTAAACAATGTGATTCACATCTGACTTCTGTTTGTTCTTCAGTTTTCACTCCAGCAAGAACATTACCTTTGTTTTTACATACCATGGGGTTTTGTTTGTTTGTTTTATATACTGTGCTGTGTTTAGCACTGGCCACTCCTTCCTGGATCTAGCATTAAGATAAATAATTATTTCCTCCTCTTCCAGTGTTGCTGCACCACCACCATGAAAAGCATTAAGTAGGAAGACACAGGTGAAAAAAGGGTTTGAGGAACTGCAGCCAAGCAACTATGCTCACTGGACTAAATCTCGTAGCAGCAAGAAATGTCAGAAGGCATTATCTGCATGATCATACAAAAGAATACAAGATCATCAGAAAACCATCTCAAATGAGGCTGACCTATTGAAAATGAGTAATTTCAACCAAGTATGACTGCTTTGTAGTTTCAGACTCAGCATGTTTCTCTCTGCCTCATACACATTATCTCTCTGCTCAGCTCTGTGCACATCTGAGCCACCTCTAGGCACCACAAATACAGCATGACAGAGAAAAATGCTGATTGCTTGCACATCACTGGCATTGGAGAAGTTGCTATATGGTTAGTTCCCACACTACTTGCATACAGACATCACGTACCATTGCAGAATGAATTGATCTTTGCAGAATGCCAACACAAAACCGAAGTGTTGAATGTCAGAGCTATAGTTTTCAAGGAACATTTCATAGGGCTCCTTTCTCCAGGAAAGGCTCGTACCATCATAGCACATCACTGGGCTCTACCAGTGCTCACAGAAGAAAAGCTGTAGCAGAGTTTAAGACTTTTATTAAATAAAATTTATGGGGCTTGGGCTTGAATCTTTATTATTGAAAATAATAGTTCATCTTTTAGCTCAGTTTCTTGGTGTAGCCCTTTGACATGGAAGATTGTATATAGGTTAGGTATGCACAACTCTACAAGCATCTTTTTGGCTAGCTTATATTTGTGTATGTCCAGCACTGATCATCTTGTCACCAACAAAGGAATAATTTCATTTAAAAAATGGAATACTGTGGATGCAAACCAAATTAATCAGAAAGTGAAGAGGCTATGACAGTTGTGCTGCAGTGACAATGTCAACCTGATCATATGGTTGTGTACTCCTCCTCCCTCAACATCCTTCATATTTTGAATGACTAATGTCAGTTAAATGCAACAATTAGAAAGATTTGTTCTGTATTTCCTTTACTTTCTCATTATTCAGAGAGCAAGCCAAACAACACAACCATAAGACAGAACAGGTGAAAATCATTGCAGCTTTTCAGTTTTGTAGGCTCACCTCACTGTCTACCTCATAAACATTAAAGATGTGCTTACTCTGAAACATTACTTTCCAAGTTCAGGAAATACTTAGAAAAATGTTATGCTACATTTATAAATGTGGTACTAAAATGAGGAATGATGAACTACTAATGACATACAGGAAGCTTTGGAGTTAGGGAAGGAAAAACCCCAGTACTTGTCTGAACCTGGGCTCAAGTATTGTCAAGTGCCTCACTCACAGCTTTCCACAACTGGGACTGCACATAACTGCAACATAGGAGTTTCAAATTCTCTATGAGAGTCCTCCTCCTCCTCATATTCAAAACATGAACTAAACATAGAATATGTAAACACAACAAAGTAATGCAGTGGGAAAGTGTTCAAGTTTATGTATGGTGCAAGAACACCACACCTGCTGTCAGTTAGATCTCTACAAAGGCTAATTTCTTTCACTGAAAAACTCATTTGTTACTAGCATAGGTATTAGTGCTGCCCTGCTGGACAGACATGATCTATCCGTTACATAAGAAAGGAAAATGGAAATAGTTTGACTGTCAGGAACTCACAATGGAGAATTAATAAGGATAAACTTTTAAAACACACCTCAGCAAGGGAAAATACTTCTGCCAATAAGATACTCTTCCCTCTTCAGTCTGGATTCAGTACTTCTCAACATTTTAAAACCTCATCAGTATGGAGCTTTACAGATTTGCCTTATCACTAGAAGTCTGTCAGATTTTCAGTGCTTCCTATACCTTGTACTTCATTCCCACGGAAGAATCCTGCTGCATAGGGTTGGTGTGTCAATGACATGGCTGCTCTTTGACTCTGGGAACAGCCACAGATGCAAAGCAGAATGTGCAGATCATGCTTCACATTAACTACTGCATAAGACTGTGTTATGACTCAGTAAAATTTCCAGCACGCCCCCCCCAGGCCTCATGTGCCAAATCCAACATTTCTATCTTTCAACTCGATCCACGAGAGCGGTGCCAGGAACAGAAGCTCTATGTGGATACAGGCAAGTCCCTCACACGCAGAGGGGTGATGCCTGTTGGCCAAAGGGGAAGAAAAGTATTTGGATGTTTGTCTAGGGGAGAAGCTACACTTGGAAGTTTCTTAAGTGTACGTTAAGGGGTGCTAATCAACAGACACCTGTCAAACCTACAAGAGACAACAGAAATGCAATTGTGGAAAAATGTGCCAAAACACAGTGAAATTGATTACATATTTTCACATCTAGAATTCAAGTAGAAAACATATGCTGTTTAACTAACCTGCCTGGACCTGAACACCAGTTTAACCTCACTTAGCAAGGACATTATAAGGATATTAATTATGCCATGAGTAGAGGTATATAGTGATAAAAACCCCTATATGGACAACTATTCTTAGCTTTTTGGTTTTCTCCCTCTTCCCTCACATTTTATTAATTCCAGGCTTTGTTACAGTTTATAACTACAGTCTTATATTTACAAACAACAGGTGCATGGTTTCAACACATCCAGTTCATGCCACTCATTAAGACTTTGAGGAAAATTCCTCTCTAGCTAACTACACAACACTCAGTAGCCTCCTTCAGCCTTCTTTTTCTTCCAACAGCTCAAAAGAGCATCACCAGGCTTTGCAATGTCAAAGGAAAAAGCAAAACTGAAATGGTATTTTCTGTCAACTTCACGAGTAGATTAGCTCCAGGCATTTTTGACAAGTAACCAAACAGTGTTTCTGCCAGCTACATTTGTTGCCTCAACCTTGAAATCATTAGCAGTTTGGAGCTAAATTCTCTGTCAAGAGCATAACAGACATATATTAAATTTTTGACATAGAACTCTCAAGTCCTTATGATAAATATATGTCTAATTTCTCTGTGTATTTAATGAGAAAAATAGCTAGATTTCTACATGTGTTACAAGTACTGTTAAAAATGAATCAACAGATCTGTACATGTAAGCCAAATACTGCCTGTTATAATGACTCCAGTCTAGAAGCTTTTTTAAATCCTCACAATTAAGAGAAATATATATAATTCCAAGTTTTCACTCATTTTTACTCGTGCCTCAAAGCCAGGATTACTAACCACCTAGCTCTAGAGTAAAAGTCTAATAAATTTAGAAAACCCTACTTCTCAGATATAATATACAGATTACAACTATTAAGTAGTAATTTTCACTTCTAGTTCAGTGAGTTCTGAGTCACTACTGCAGCAGAGATGAGGGAGGACATTAATCAGAGTCTACTTTTTAGCCAGAGCCCAGAGTCTGGTTTCTGTATAAGGGACTTAAGGATCCAGGAAGTGCCCATACCCAGTGTGATGGCATACACTGATGTCAGCATGAAGCATTGCTCAGTGTCTCTCTGTTTCAAAACCTGAGATGAAAAATCATGTGCACAAGGTACAATCGTCAGACCTCATGGATAATTATCAATGATAAAAATAATTATCAAATATTAAAAATTAAACCCTCTCCGTCCCTTGCATTTATATGATGATAAAAGCATTTTCACACCAGTCTTCCCTCTTCTTTTAGGGCATCAAAATGTTACAGTTTTAGCACTTTGTCCAGTTGAAGGGTTTCTTCCCTGAATCTGACCCCTTCAAGGTAGTGAATGCTTACATAAACTTCTAGCCTATCTCCTCTGAGGCAGATTAATCACTCAAAAAGATGATGTAACCAGAAAAGAGAAAATGTACAAATTGCTGTTACTCTAAGAATAAATATATAAATTAATAAGACTTCCAAGGTGAATGAATATAGGCTGTATAAAACGTAAAGAGGGGAATTTAGATGACCTGAAGTAATATTTAACTGAAAAATTACATATTTGTTAATAATTTCTTTAAAACTATATAATTTACTATTCTCTCTTATATTACTGCTAATATTAAATTCCTGCCAACCTGTTCCACTGACATAATGAAAAATATGCTATTAAAAGTAATGATTGGATTCAGGCATTGAAGACTCTGTTGGTACTGAAAGTTTTAATTTACACCCAAGTAAATCACACATTTATAACTGTATGCATTTTTTAATGACTGTTTATAAAATGATAAGCATAGTCCTTTCATTAATCTGCTATTTTACTTTATATTTTAAAAATTCTTCCAGCATGTAAGTTACAAAACAGCTGCTTCAAGGGAGAAGAAGTCATCTGCGGGTTTTTTTAATCTATCATATTACCTATACTAGGACTTGTAGCCTAAAAATTACTTAATAATGTAGACAGAATGTATAAAATCCACTCTAACTTCAAACAAAAGTGAAAATAAATGTATCAAAATATTTACTTAATGATTTATGGCTTTGGCTTATTCTCTCTAAAGCTTATAAATAGTTAGCAAAATCAAATTGCCGACAACATTATGAAACTGACTGGGAAACATTATTGGTGTATTGTGTTATACCATCAAACATTTGCATAAATATTTTTTCTCTCCATTTACACATCTGTTTAACAAGAAAGGTCTAAAAGATGAAAATCATACTTTAAAATATATGAACTACTATTATCAGCTGCTATTATGTTCTTTAAGAAGACCTTTGAAATGTTCTCTCACTGCAGGCTATGCCTATTCATTTAAATAACAACACACATTGGTTAGAAGTTCAGCAGAAATATGCAGCTCCTCATATGACCCCAAAATCTGTCCCAGGGTATATGGATAACAGCAGCCACCTGACATTAGTCCAATCAGGTGTCAGTTATAGTATGGTGTCTCTGTCTACCAAGAAACTAGAGTTAAGGCTGAACTTCATTCACCGCAGAACCAGAAGAGGCTGCTCATGTCACAGAAGTTACCCCACACGTATTCTCCATTTGGCAGAGTGGGCTACAAAGTTTCACATCCCATTAAGGTACAGAGCTTGCAATCACTTTAGAAAAACAGTCGCTTCACTATTAGCCCTGACATAATGTTACATTATCATTAAGCAACAAGATAGAAAGGACCCTGGAGAAAACTTCGGTTTTGTACAGGATGCTTTTAAAGTGTCCTCACACATTGCAGAGCAATAAATTATAAGATGAGCAACCAAGCATGTAAAATAGCTTGTTAGTAACAAATGGGCAATTGTGAGCACAACATTGTACTCCTTCCAGAAAGAGGTGCCTAAAAAACCACCTCAGCACCAAGACACACATACAAAAAAAGACCAACCTTCACAAGCAAGTAACAGCCACCTTGTCTAAATTACACTGCTCAAGAGATTTCAGTAAACTGCTGATAAAAACACAGTGATCTCAGTAACTCTGAGGAATGAGTGCATACATTGCAGACCTATCACGCACAGCCCTACACAGAGGAATTGTACCTTACTGTAGAAACTCAGCATATCGTGAGTCTTCTGACCCCAACAACCACTGATGATACTTTATGTGACACAAGGAAAGGAGTCATGTTACTGGCCTCACAAGATGAGTATTCAGGTTCCAAATCTGATTAAAAGAAAAAAACCCAACCTTTTCCCCACAAAAACTAACTGGTCTGGACAAATCTTTAAGTAGTATATAAGGACCTTTAGTAACTGAAAGTGTAGGAGGGGGAATCCTAGACCCAGCATAACACCTTTGTTAAGTGCAACACTGAATTTACTTTGCAGGAAATGCATGTTAGCACAATCTCCAGCAGTTTTCCTAAAAAGAAAGCTCCAAATCTTTAAGCACTGTTTTAGGTTTATACACCCTTTGGCATCTAAAGTTGAAAGACCAGAACTTCAGAAAAGAAAGGGGCTTCTAGTAACATTCTTAGCTGTTTCCAAGTCCCTCAGACTAAGCACCAACCCAGACCACTAGATACAGGTGTATGGTAACTTCCTAGGAACACCTAATAGCTAAGGCTAAGAGTTCTTGTAAAACAAACAAACAAACAACAAAAAAACCAAACAACTCCCCCCAAATAAAACATACAAAAAACCCAATCAAACAAACAAAACCCAACAAAACCAAAACAGCTCCTGCAAGGTTACCTTGCCCATTAAACCAATACCTACTCTTGCATTCTAAAAAGGCAACAAAACAAAAAGGGTAAACTAACAAAAAAGTGTAAGAGAAAGCAGATCCCATTGCCTCCCCTATTTTGTACATACATTTTGAAGCCTAGCCTCTAATCTCTAGAATCTGCATCAAAACAGGAGTGGGTGGCTGCCATGGCAACACAATTTCTCCAATTTATTGCTGGTGTTCCTACGGTGGATTACAGACGGTAATACCAAGAGATTGAGGATCCAATAGTTCAGGAGTTAACTGGAATAAATATTCTTCTCCCCTAAAGAGTCTGCCTGCAGCAACAAGAATCAGGATCTAGATGAAGATATTCTTCACAGAAAATAACACAGATTCCTCACCCATCCCAATCTGCAAAAGCAGACAGTTTCAGAGGGATTTTAAAGTGTCAACAGCCTCTCTCTTACTCCACATTTAAGAATATGGAGTGCATCATAAACTAATGTTTCCATTCCGTTTTCTCCAAAACAGTGATGCAAAGGCAACTCTGCCCCCCGAGAACGCATGACAAAAGATGATAAAACTCTATAGCACTTGCACAAAATTCATATGGAAAAGTGTCAGTTATATAAAGAGGTTCTTAAGACTTGCAGTAATCCCTGCAAGCTTCATTCCACACCTTGAATGACAAGTGAACAGCTTTGCTAAACAGAGTATGTTTCTTCACAGTGGTTCAATTTGTCAAAACAGATCACAGAGAAATCAAGGAGACCTGCGAAGGTTCTGTCATTATACAAGAAAGCATCTCAGACTGGTGGCAGAATGAGAAAGGTATCAGGAGGACAACTAGTTTTCAGCTCTACCTAATAGAGTCCATGAAAGTTCCTGAAAAAAAATATGGCAATGGCCACTGTATTATTGTGGCTCTCTAGCAGTTCTCTCCAGTTGGAAAAACAGACTCACTGCTGCTGTGCCAGTGTTTTTTTCCAGGCTCTCTGCCTTTGGAAAAACAGACCTCAGCAAAAAAACATTTACATTCAGAGAAACGTCCTGTCTCACTTCCTTGTCCCAGTCCATTTCTGTAATCCAGTGTGGGAGCTCATCTGTTGATCTATTGTCCTTAAGTTTCAGGTTATACCCAGCTTTTTTAATGCAATTGAAACACTGGCAGATCTTAAAAAAAAGCATACACAAACTGAAATCCCTGAAGACTTTTCTGGGCCATTAAAGCTTAAAAAAAGGTCTGGGGAGTTTCACTGACAAGTCCCTGAAATAATTCCCTTAATATGCAGTTGCAACTGAAAAAAACCAATAAAATATTGAGCACCATCAGAAAGGACAAGACAAAAATCCACTGGTTACTACAGTATAAAACATCGATGCAAACTCATCCCAAGTTCTGCATGCAATAGCAGTCAGTACACCTCCATAAGGATATAGTGGAGTCACAAGAACACAGCAAGATGAACAACATGGGCTGTTAAGGGAATGCAGCAGCTGTCTTATGGGCAGAGATTAAAAATGGGTCACTAATACACTTATGCTCCATCACCTTCACCAGCTGTGTTCATGGCATAACCTTGAAGGTCAGGCCACAGATGCTCATGGTCTTTCAGCTCTAGAGACAGATATCTGGTATATTTTAGTGCATCAAGATGTTTCAAGATTTCATTAGTAGTAGATGGGCTACTATCAATAATGATGGAAATGGAGCGGTCTCTTGGGATGTGAAACAAGAAAATGCCAGAGAAATAGGCACTGGACTCACTGCAGCCTTTTAAGGACAGAGAAATGCTGATTGCTGCGCTGTTTCTGCAGCATAAGCCTAATTTCTGTCACATACATTTCCCTTCATAGCAATGTCAGAACATTCTCTTAGATATTTTAGTATACCTACAAACCTTCAAAAAGAATAGACTTTATTTAGTGGTTTGGAAATAATTCAGGGAGGTCTTAAAAATTTATATAGGAGTCTGATTAAAGCAAATGAGACACTGGATCCTCAGAAAAGAGCAACATGAGATGTACATACCAAAATTATACTATTAAAAAGGCAACCCCACAGTGTTTATGAATGGGGTTTTTTCACAATAAGACAACCTGCTTTACTCTGCATTAGAGACAGAATAATTTGTTCTTCCATTACCCAGGTTATTCATTATTTTAAGTACTGATCCATTGCAACTTTCTTGACTTATCACAAGACAACCGCACTTCTGGGAACAAGATGAAATACAGCCAGAAGAAACATTTTTTTTGTCAAAGTTAAAAATACACTGCACTGACATCTTAATTTAACACTTCATTCTTTGTGCCATGCTTTTGTTTACATGTCATTCTTTTGGGGAAAAAGCCCAGGAGAGCAGTGACACACACCTGAATCATTCATGTCAATACAAAAATCAGTTTGAGCAAATCCTTAGTGAGCAAGGGATTTAAGTCACACAGTCCACTTGAGAACTCTCATTTGACTTCAGGCATTAGCTACACTCTTCCTTTCCTATAACAATACATTCCCACCCACAATTTCCACTCCTTCCTCCTACAAACACCTCAAGGAAAAGAGTCTCAGTTAAAGCTTAGGGAGTTTGGTATAGTACAACCATTTTTTTCACCAATAATCAATGTTCAGGACTCTCAAATACACAAAGCACTTAAAACTTCAAGAGTCCTTAGAAAACTCTTATCCATTACAAGTTTACTTAAGGAGCTCTCAAACTGTTCAGTAATGCTGACTGACTATTGGAAAGGCTATTCGGCCTCTCAAGAGAGAGAGAGCATGTGGGTTTTGAGAACACATCCTTACTTCAAAGAGCCACTTCATAGCAGCGTGGTACACATTGCTCAAGCTCCTGATTCAATGACACCCTTGTCCCTCAGACCAGGCTGCAGCATTTCTTCTAAGCAAGAGGCTTTATTGATCCTCCACTTCCAACCACATACTGTCTAATTCTCCTTTTCCACCTCCCCACAGCTCACATGTCAGTCAAAATTAATATTTCAGCAACGCAGCTGACCACCTCTAAGCAGCACTGCTTTTATGCATGTTTCATGTCTTATGTGATGACATGTATAACAAATTAATAAAGTCCTTTTCTAGACTGTAATTAAGATCATGGACTAGAGCAACACCAATACCTCACCTTTTTATTCTTAGATTTAATAATTCCTATCTTGGAAGCAGATTTTAATACAGAAAACAACCAAGAAAAACAAATCTAGAACAATTCAGTAGGAATTAATTTCAGAATAAGCCCATTGCCTGACATCAGACTGGCAAACCAAAAGGGCACAGAAAAGCTAAGGCTAGAGAAGTGATTTTGTTCCTCGTAGACTTTTCCTGCTGGTAAAGAGAACAATAGAATTACAGGCACCCTGAAGGGATAACACAAGTAGAAAACACTTTCCAGTTAGCTGTGCTAACACTTTTGATTAAGTGACAATAGCTAAGTAAAACAGAAAGAAATACTTAAAACTTTCATCATTTGATTGCTTTAACAAACCAAGTCTAAAACATGAAATACAGACAGCAACCCCAAAAAGTTTGAAGAGTATCTGAAATATTAATGACCTATCCATAGACATAAAATTACCAATCAAACATTCACAGGTCCTTGGCCAATTCTTTGAGCTCAAATGAAGCTAAGTTAAGCATCTCTTTGATCCAAGATGCATGCATTATTTAGCATTAGCTAGACATTTGTTCATTTATGCAGACACATGCCAACAGGATTTATGCAAGAGGGTACCCATTTCTGCCTAATTTGAAATGTCCTGGTTTTCTCCCTGAAAGCTAAACCACAGTGATTTATATCATTTAGGCAGTCTTTGTACTTTAGCAAAAGCACACTTTCAAACAGCTAGAGACAGGAACTCTTTTAGTGGAAAAGTGGGATATAAAGCTCTCTTCACATCTCCGAAGAACAAGGTGTCAGCATCTGTCTTGCCTCCTCCTGTACATAGGTGTGACTCTAGGTGTTTCCAAATGCACAAAACCAGTCTACTGAGGTACTTCTGTAGCTTTTCTTTATTGGCATACTACAATATGCACATAAGGGTGGTCTTTCTGTGCAGTAGGGGCTGGAGGGAGTGGGGTGATGTTTTTGTTGTTGGTTTTGGTGAGTTGGGATTTTTTTTGCCTGGTCTTATGCAGTTGATCAAAATTTGCATCAGATATTTTAAAACTCTAAATAACTATTTGTAAGGCTGGTAAAAAACAGAACGAAAGGGAAAGACGAGCTGGTAAAGACTAGCAACAGTGAGAAACTGAAATTACAGAAAAAGACTGGTAATGAACTCTGAGAAGGTAGCTGCCTTCACCTTCTTTTCCCTGTAAACCATCCTCTGTTTCATGCTTCTGGAGCATGAAAGTAGACTCAGCTATAGGTACACTTCATACAAACAACTTTTTAACTCAAGTACTTTTAAACTTCCTCTCAGCATCCCAAAGCATTTATTACTTTGCCAGTACTCTTGGGACTACTCCACCGCCCACTCAAAGAAAATTTTCTCAAAGAAAATTTGGGAATAATTAAACTAGCAAATTCATGCACCCTTAATTTAGGT
>NW_008684242.1:257348-288851 GCF_000695815.1 Acanthisitta chloris
CAACACTCAACACCCAGACTGGATGTGCCTGTTTCTACTGCACTCAGCATTTAGTATGCAATAAGACTATGAACTAATACAGATGATGGAAGTTTGGCTGAAAACAAAAACCAGTCCAAAATTTCTAAGTATCTGCTACATCCTGAAAGATTTCTGTTGGTCTGGGAAATATAGGCTAAATCTGTAGCCTTGATTGAACTCATTAACATCGCTGTGGGTAATGTTTGCTTTTAAAGCATGGGACAATGGGTAATATTTATAACAAAACCAAGTGTAAAAAGCCATCAGCAAACCGCTTATTTCCTCCTTTCTAAACAGACCTCACTAGCACACAAACAATGTGAGCTAACCCAAACTGTCACACAATACTGTACTGATTTAGCACTGTTCTGCACAGACTTAGCACTGCTGAAGCCAAGCACTGAATGGGGGAGATACTAACACAGGAAAGACCAATAGAATTAGTGCCATTAAGCTGAAACAAATAAATCATCTCGTATACCTGAGGGGAGAAATAGTAGCTTAAATAAGAGCAATGACTACTGAATAACTAAAGGTAAAAGGCAATGCTGATGGAAGAAGGATTGAGAACCCAGAAAATAAATGGAAGGAGATGAGACCACACATCTTACAGAGCTAAGCCACTATTTCACCCCTTATATTTTGAAGTACCAGGAAAGACAAGATCAGGTGAGCCAGCTGGAAATGGGAAAAAAGGGTTCTGGAGTAGTAGAGATAAAGTGAGGTACTGAACTGGTCAATTTGTATGAGGACAACTTCAAAGCAATACTCAGATGTGAAACTAAAGGAGAGAGGGGAGCAGAGGCACTCAAAGCTTGCTTAGACAGGCCTGGGTGAATCTTTTCACGGCCAGCTGATGTGGTGCTGCAGACACTCAATATGAGATCAGGAAAACCATTTGATTAAAAGTTAATTTTACAAACAAAATGAAATTTTTAGGACGTTTAGTGCTTGAAACAGTATGGACAAAGAAACGTTTTAAAAAGTACCAGGACAGCCAGTAACAAGAGCTGGAATAAAGGGAGTATCCTGTGGAGTGGGAGAAATCAAGTCATATCTCTGCAATATTCATCCTCAACACTCCACTGAAAAATCCCAGCTTAACACAGGATACATATTCTAAAAAGAGCAACCTAGAAGCAAAGCAAGTGACACCCACCACAAGGCACAAAGTAACTGACAGCATGGAATCACAAAGTTATTTTGTAAACAATCCTCTGAAAAGGCAATTTTGGCATAAAAGTTTGAAAAGGAAAATAAAATTCACAGGAATAAAACTTACGGGTTCCACAACCAAGGACATCTTTATTCAACATCCCAACAACATCAACCAAACGCAACTATTTTAATGTATTTTGGGGTTTGTTTTGTTGGGGGGTTTTGTGTTTTGTTTTTTTTGCCCCTCCAGTTTTCACTTTCTACCTTAAAAAAACACCTTTCAGCTTGATGCAGTTTATTAGTAAACTGCAGCTTCAGCAAGGAATGAACAGATCCAGCTAACAAACAGCAATGAAGCATTGCCAAGAAGAATCAGACTGAAGAATCAAACCAATAGACAGCTGTGGTTCAGCTCCCCTCCTCTGGCAATAACTAATAAAAAACACTTCAACAGGATGTGAAATGCCACGTGCATTGTGTTTGGTATGGCACAGCATCATTACACAATACATGGGAATCTCTTGGTGCCTCCTACCAAAATAACTGTTAGGAAATAATGATCCAGTCATTGTCTAAGAATTATATGCAGTTGCATACTGTGCTCTTGCTTGCATAGATGTATAAGAAAATAAAGTGATATGCAGGGTTGCTTTAACTTCGTGCTGTCACAGACCATTAATACAGGTCATATTAAATACTTGACTCAGACAACTATATCCAGTACTCACAGTGACATTGCAAGCATATTGCCTTTTTGAAAAATGAAAGAATAACCTCCAAAAGCTCCCAAATGCACTCACTAGAGTCTTACCTCGACATGTAACAAAATATCAGTTATTCTTTAAACGTGAGGGCAGGGATTAAATAACCAGAGGTGCTCTTTCCTTCATACTGTTGCAGTTCACCAGTGATCCAAATGAGCCATCCAGCATCATTACTACTAAATTTTTCTACTTTAGAATGATGTATAAAACCCCAGGTTTATAAATCAATTTGAAATCTTCAGATGAGAGGCAGGCCCTACTAGTAATATTTGCTATTATCATGCACATAGTGTAATCCAGCATGAGACACAAACTAGCCTTTAGAAAATGACCTGGAGAGATCCATCGCCTTCCACTGATCTCCTTCAAAATACATTTGAATCTGTTCCAGCCTTTTATTCCTCTTTGGCACTACTAATCCACCATTTGATCAATATAAAACATTCACAGAAATGTGCCTAGAAACAGAGCATGATGCTTTAAGTGGGTAAGAACAGGAAGAGATGAACTCTCAAGAAACAAAGTTTCCTCAGTCTATGCTAATAAATTTACTTTAAAAGGCTAAATTAAGGAGAAACATACGCAGACTTCCACAAGATCTTCCACTTGACAGCTAAACCACAAAAGTGCCGCTCATGTCGGACTGTTTTCTGTAGTACTCCACAGTATTCCAAGTACTTTTGTATTACTAATTTTTTCCACATTTTTTTTTTTAATTTCTGCCCTCACTAAACACCACAGCAGAAAAGACATCAGTGTAGTGTTGGCAGAGGGCAACATAGTTGTTATGCAATTAGCTGTATAAAGCTGCATTTGTTCTCTTTTTCACACCATACAGAGGAACCACTATGATGATAAGATGCAATCAGTTTTAGCAGAAGGAATTTATCCAATGGGAAAAACATCCTAACTTGATTGCTGATCAGAGCTGGTGAGACAGACTCTACATTCTACGTGAATGAAGTTACATTGTAGAGGCAACAGAGTTTTTTACTGTCAAAAATTTAATATCCTATTACAATAGAATCATAGAAACACAGAACTTAAGGGTTGGAATGGCCCATACAGATCATCTAGTCACAACCCCCCCTGCCATGGGCAGGGACACCTCCTCAACTGGATCAGGCTGCTCCAGGCCTCATTCCGCCTATCATAGAAACACAGAACTTAAGGGTTGGAATGGCCCATACAGATCATCTAGTCACAACCCCCCCTGCCATGGGCAGGGACACCTCCTCAACTGGATCAGGCTGCTCAAGGCCTCATCCAGCCTGGCTTTGAACACTGCCAGGGTTGGGCCATCCACAACATCCCTGGGCAACCTGTGCCAGTGTCTCACCTCTCTTATAGCTAAAAACCTTTTTCTCACATCCAACCTAGACTTTCCCTCCTTCAGTTTGAATCCATTACCCCTTGTCCTATCATTGCAGTCCCTAACAAAGAGTCCCTCTCCGGCTCCTCTGCAGGCCCTTCAGATATTGAAAAGTTGCTATGACATCTCCACGCATTATGTACAAAACCAGAATAGCAGAGAACTAGAACACCATGTTATAGTTACAACAGTACAAGACACAGGTAAGTTTTAGTTCTCAAAACCAGTTTTGAGGTATCTTCACAGTACAAATATGCATGGGTGGGGGCTGCTATCACTGGTCAATTAACTAACATGTAGAAAGCCACTTTAAGTAATCTTTCTAAATTTACATTCAAACACTGCTCTCACAGTTCTTGCTCAGTTCTTATTTTTGTATGCCTTCCTTAACTTTACTTAGAGTAAAACAGCAGTTCTACCTGGCAGTCTTCCAAAAATATCAGGAAACAGTAAAAAAAAGTGTTTGGACTGAGCATGTGTCTCAGAAATCCTTTAGATGAAATTTTATAGAGAGTATCTCAGTTGTCCTTTACTGGGCAAGCTGGGGAAGCAAAAGCAGTGGAGACATAGAGCTTTTTTCGATAAATTAGTCACTAGGAAGTATTCATCATTTATCCTGTACATAAATTTGCTTCATTCTATTGTTCATGGCAGCATAATTATCTACAAAACTTAAGCAACTTACTTTGCAGTGGTCATACTGCTGTTGCAAGGTTGGAACATCCCCTCCAATGGGCATTTGCTTTTTTAACTCTTCATCTTTTGCATTCAACCATTTGATTAACTCTTCCAGGGATGTCAGCAATCTGTTCCATTTCTCTGCACTGGCCTCCAAGTGAGCCCTGTGAAACAACACAAAAGCATCTTTAAAGCCCTGTATGGCAAGATCAGCATGGGAATGCAATTAAAAAAATTACTCTATCAGTAAGGTAAGAATGTTTCAAGTGCTTAACTGCAAACCAATTTTGTGTTATAAAACCCTCTACTTCAAACACATTGCACAGCAAATCAAAAAAAGCAGAGGAGAAAGAGGGGAACATAGACAGATATGTACCTGATGCTTTAACTCATCTAAAAGCTTGAACATAGCATTTCTTTGTGTCGCTTCGACATGCAGTTTTGTTGTGACTCCAGCACTGCAGTGCACATAGCACAAGAGTCATTTTGTGAGCTAAAGCACCACAAAACTGAACTCTTTCATGCCAGGACCTTAACTCTCCAGAAGCAAAAAGCAGATAGTTCTCCCAGCAGTGATCAAGTAAGAGCAAATTGCCAATCAGTGACACAGGTTATTTAACACATCATCTTTAGTTGATGGTGAGTTACTAGAGAATCAACACACTGAATCTGTCCCTTGGTTTAACTGGCAAAAAGTCAAATTGCACAATAACTTTTTCTATCATTTTAAAAACTATCTTGACTTGATGTCTTTTCCCTGCAGTGCCCAAAAGATGCATAGAAATCTTCAACAGGGACTAGCTATCCCTCTTTTACTGAAGTAATTCTATATTATGGAATCATTTGAGACCAGCATGTACTTAAGTTTATACAAGTAAACAACAGTTTCTTTCTCTACAGAGGTGATGGAATAGAGCTAAATGCTTTTTAGTGTAGTCTGACACCAGCTCTGTACATTCCTGCCCTGCTTCTGAGTGAACAAAACTACTCCCTTTTCTATTTTGCACATTGTTGGTTATCTTTCTTTTGCCCTGATTTACTGTAACCACACTTCGAAACTTTCACCTGGCTTCTCTGATACTATTGTCTCGAATGGCATTTGAGTGAATGTTTGGGACTGATATGACAACAGCTGGATTGAAGGGATGATGTGCTGCAAGGTTAATTGCAACACAAGCTTAGGTTTGGTCACGCTGGGATGTTCCTGTGATACTAAGAAAGATGAACCAATAAAGCAGTCGAGTATTTCTGAAAAGGATAAACTAACTACTTTTAGGAAGAGGAATCTGTTGTCCTTCACGCCAGTGAAGGAGAGTGCTTGAGTGACTACTTGGGAAAACATATAAAATTGAAGTGCTTGCTAGAAGTGACATTTTACAGCCTACAGTTTTGGGCATTATGGTTTCGATTGCCCCTTATTGCTCTCACTGATTCCTTTGTCTCAATACTGAATTCAAGTCAGCTGCTTGTAAGTCCAGGCCTAAACAGGTTATTTGGCATCCCACCCTGCAGTGAATGACAAGCAAGCTATTGTTGTAGGCCTTAGTTTGCAGGACAGCAGCTCCTGGATGAAATGCACTGTTTCCACTCTCCTGGTCTTTTTTCATTTCTTTAGTACTCACTGAACAGAACCACTTTCAAGGCAACCAACTTTCCATTCAGACAGTATGAACTGTACAGCAAGTTAGTGCACAAGGTACCTGTTTCACAGCAATTAGCGTTCACTATAGTTGGGCCCTAGACATGCACAGGGACACATTCCCAACAGCATGGGGTAGTAGTCCATGTACAGTGCTTGCCTTCTCCTTTTCACAACTAGCTTGACATCCATCAAAAATGCCCACAGAAACACCAAACTGCAAAGTGTTGCTTATATGCTACCCCCTTAGGTGCTAGGTACTCAGAACTGGCCCTTCTTTCTGAAAGTGAAAAAGTTATACTCTCTATTAATCAGGCAGAGGAGAGACACTGCCCTCTCATCTAAGCCAAGGCAGCCCACATTTGAATTTATAGTTTTGCCTTTAGACTCTGATTGTCAAAAAAAAAAAAAAAAAATCTTTATGAATTTCTAGAAGCAACTACAATTACAATATTGAGATCTATGTCTTTCTGTACATTTGAGAGTGAAATCTCTACTCATCATGACTTACTACTGTCTCTAGCACATATAAGCAGCTCTCACCTCTAAATGTTGAGGCTTCAATATTCTGCTCTAATTATCTAGTGGTATTCTTGTATACAAAATAAATTGGAGTTTTGTAAGGGTGAAAACTCCTGTAACTAGTTAAAGGACAATTTAAGGGTGACTCATCACTGCTAATTGAAGATAGAATGCAATAATATTAATAGGGAAAAAACTAATTTTATATTAATGTAAATGATGTGGCATATGTTAGTAGACTAAATGCATTGTAATTTACCACTGAGTACCTGTGTGCATGACAGATTAATAATAGTAGCAAAATGTCACTAGCACATGGTTTCAAAGTCCAATGCAAGTTAAACTTGCAGGGGTAGAGCAGTAACAGGTGGGGAGGAAATGGACCACACTAATAGGGACTTGAAATTTTTTCACTGAACATACAGTGAGCTAACCTCTCCCTTGATAGGTCAGAAAGACATTAAGGGGGAAAAGTACACAGGGAAAAATGCATCACATCACATGGATTTTTCCTGAATGTTACCCTTTTAATCTTATCAAAAGCAATACTGAAAATAAAAGTGAGATGCAGCAGCTGAAGAGTAGACACAAGCATTCAATTCTCCTGGGGAGCAAAGACACATTCATCCAGTAAACCCCATTCAAAGCAAATGCTGCACAGGAGCAAGGGAACCAAGATACGCTCCAATTTGCATTTCAGTGTAAAGTTTTAGTATCACATTTACATTTGTCATACAGACATTATCAAAGACAGAAGATAAATTATGCTTAAGTTCGGAAATGTTTCTTGAGCTTCTTTGTTCTCAGAGTCAGGATTTCTGGCTTTTGCTTTGGAATTGGTACTTCTACTGATAAACAACCCACAAACAAAGTTTCAGGTGTCTGTGCTCACATGATAAATGAATTGGCAATCTCAGAGATTTACCAGGTCAAGCAAAGGTTTAAGAATATGCTCTAATCAAAATAGAGGTCAGTTGTAGATGATTGGTTTTGAGCACTGGTTGAAGCACAAATATTCACCAGCATCAACCACCTGGTATTCAGAAGCACTCCTAAGGGAATCCTGAATGAGTCTGAAAATCATATCCAGCTGACCAGACTGAGAGAACCCCTGCTTTCTCCCAGGCTAAATAAAACGATTCAGAACAGCAACCCTGACACAATTCCCCTTCTGCTGACCCTGAGAGGCTCTCCTCACAGCCAGAGACCTCCTCACATTTTGATTCTGCTTTGGAGGTAGCACTTTTCCTGCCAAGTGACAAGGGAACACATGGAATAAAAAAAAGATTGGTGTGTGGTCTAAATATAGAGACTCCTTCTCTGTTTCTCCCATACTTTTACCACTGCCCTTCCCCAGACACAAACACCCTCACAACTCCTATCCCAGGAGAAAAGAATCTCTCCTAAACATTTGGTTTTAAAAGGAAGACCCCCACAAATATGCAGCTTTGTTTTCTTCCTGGGAATGAGATAATAAAGAGAGAAAAAGAAACTTGAAAAAGTCTACAAGTAATTTCAAAGATACAAATAATCCTCTCAGGTGGTGTCATAATCACTACAAGATCAGGTTTAAACAGTTTCCATGCATTTAAAAATATGTCACAAGAGTGTTGATTTTCCAGTTTGGAACTCCTTTTAGTTACAATAGCAAGGAAGAAAGTCAACACAGTGACTAGCACCACCAGCTCTGAGGACTGAAGTAACAAAGAAAGACTCATACTATCTCTATATGAGCAAAACATACTTTCAGCAATTAGAAATCAGCATAATCAGAATGCACACATACCAGAAAATATTCTAAAAAATTTAGAAGCATTTATCCCAAGCTAAAACACATAACAAAACATTCAGCTTTTTCAATCATCAGCCCTAGCATCTAACACAGTTATACGCTGTTCTCACTAGACTCATGAATACAGTTTTGCTTTCAAATTCATCCTTGTAAAAAGGTACACAAAGAAAGAAAAATTACGAAAAGACTTCTTATCAGTTCTGTGCTTTCTTATTTCCCAATGAAGGCTTTCTGGACTCTGCCACAAGCTGGAAAAGTGAAGCACAATCAAAGAACAGAGCAAAGTGTAGGAACACAGAAATGCTATACTATTTTCAATAGTCACTGAGATTTGCAAGGTTAATTTACCTGTCTTGTTTTTTCACCAGTACATCCTTACTTGTCTACCTTTCACTTTGAGCTCAGAGACATGTGGCTTTGCAGCACTGCAGGTGCCAGCAGAGCAACAAAAACATTAATGCTGCCCAGTGGGACATAGATGCCATATCTACGCAGAAGTGAAAAGATAGATCTGTATTCAAAAGAGCAAGTATTCCAACTTTTCTAAGCATTGACTGCACAATCGCTGCTTCTGCCTTACAGCCTTGGAATTCATAGCCATTCAGGGTAAATGTCTTGAGGGCCCTTTTTTTGTGGCCACCAGTTTCTCACAAATTACAACCAAATCCAGGAAATGGCCAAGCAACTGAATGGCTCTTGCTGGGACTCCACAGTTGATAAATTATCTTAGCAGCATGTTTTTATCTCTCTCTCACATTGATTTATTTGTGAGTAGAGCTCATAACAACTCAACTTTAGTAGTTCTTGCATTAAAGTACTTATGTGGTGCAGCCAGTCTCTGGAAGTCCCCACACTGAACAGCTTGGTTCCTTGGGTTCATGTTATGCCTGTGGGTTTTCACAGGGCTGGTTTAACTGTTTCACTTAACTCTTTACCAAGCCAGTGATGGGACAAGTGGAAATGAAAAGCAAATGCTGCATTTCCACCTCTATTTCACTCCTTCAAACTCTTGTGCCTGATTTTCAAGCTCAGCTCATTTTTCTGGCCTTTAGAAAATTCATATGAATGCTTAACATTGTCTCGTTCTATTAAAAGAACAGTTTTCTTAAACAAACACGCAAGCAGTAGCAATTAAAAGTTCTAGAAATTCTTTTCTATGTAATTCATTTTCACATGGAATGTGAAATGCATACCTTGATTAAAAAGTATTTCAAAACATTTCTTAATTGAATAGCACCAATTAAAAAGATGAATACCAATTAAATAGATCAAAACCCTTAAGATACATGTCCTATCAAATTACTAACTTCAGTGGTAAAAACAAAAACAAGAACAAACTCCTGGTTTCTCCTCAAAGTAATTGTAGATTCACAGAATTATTTCACTGACATTGCTATTGATTTACAATAAGGAAAGAATCGAAGTATTTTCTGGAAATTTTAGCACAAGATTGACAAGTTACATCTCCACAGCTCTGGAGAGAGAAGAACAAGTAGCTAAGCCTCCATGGTGAACAAGTTCCCTGAGTTTTTATATTTGTTTTATGAAAGAAAATAGGTATTTCACATCAACGCTGTGTTCATATTTCTCCAGTCTCTTAGAAGACAGCAACTGTGCCCTATTCACACCTTGATGTTTTTATTACTCACCTGATGTTAGCTGACTTCGCCTTCAGGTCATTCCAGCGCTGGTTCATGTCATCAAGCCGGTGCTGGAGCAGGGCAGCTTCCTCAGAATTTCCCAAGGCTTTCACCATCTTCTGTCTGTTTCCATCAATGCTTTTAAAGATGTCATTGTGGGCATCAATCTCAGCTTGGATGTCCTGAAATAACAGCAAGAAAAGTTCAAGCATCTTGGTTCTCTAAGTAAAGGAGAGGAGAGCTTATTCTCATTAGTACTCCTAAGCACTAGGACAGAGTTTATATTCTGACTTTCTTGGGTGACTCTAATAAAAGATGCAGAGGAGAAAACCTGCAACCTTATTAACGTCACTACAAAAGGTCTAGCTTTGTTAAGTGTGAGAAAAGGAGTCTGAAAGTCATCTAATACCATCAAACAGGAAACAGTACTATAAACACCAAGTTCTGTGATGCTATGTTTTGTAGCGCTGAAGCTAACTAATTGTCTACTCTTCACCCACGCATTTCACACAGTGTGGCATTTGAAAATGCACTAGAAGTCAATTCCTTTTCAGAAATTACACAGATTCAGCCTTAGCTATGTTGCCTCTTTCTTGTTTGAAACAAAACATTCCAGAAGCCTTACATGGTCCAGTGAAATTCAGACTCTATGTAGTACTTTAGGTGATACGTAATGAAAACTTATAACTAAAATCTATGTCCCTAACTGCAGCTAAATGACTATAGCAACCACAAATCCGTTTTTACAATTAAACTTCTGTACACCACAGCCTGAAATATATGGAGAATTAGACATAAAAGAGTAGGATGTATTATAATCTTAATTTCATAGTAGACACTGAGAAGAAAAAGAAGTACTTGTGATTTCCATTCAGCTAACTCATTTCTCCTCCCCTTAGAAATTAAACACATTTTATTCTCTCATCTACCATATGCCTCATGAAACACATTACAGATGTTGTCTTCATCTAATTGAACACAGTATTATATTTAAAACCCATTATAAGAGCAAACAAAACTTCCTGCACCACCATCAATGCTTTCTAGCATCCATGCATGTATGTATACTCAATAGAGCAATGTAAATGTGTGGAAAGCCAGGAGGTGTACTGGCTGTCTCAATAGGATTAATCAACTAAGATTATGACAGGAACTTGACGCTGATGTAAATAAACTTCTTTTGCAAAGGAAGAATTTAAAAGAACTGAAATCCCTTAAAGGTTTTTATTCTTCCAGACAACTTCTCAGTAATCACCATCTGTTCCCAGAAGCAGAAACACTCTTATACCACCCCAGCCTAAAGATGCAGTCCTGAATCTTAGAAAGGCTGCTTGCACATCGACAAATGTGCTATGAATTTCAGACAGCATGAAATCTTTCTGGAGTTAGAATTGCAGACGGCATGAAATCTTTCTGGAGTTAGGGAAGAAAGCAAAAAGAAGTCAGGATGCAGAAGTGGGGGGAGGAGAGATAGAGCAGTGGGGAAGAAGGTGAGAAACAGAGAGGGAAGGAGGCATCAGTGAAGCTCTGGCTCTCCAGTTAAGCTACTACGTGACTTTGGACAACTACCTATTCTTTGCCCTGAGATTCACCACTGTAAAATGGGTTAAAAGACACTTTTGCTGTCTTTAAAACATTCTGATAAAAATCACCAATCTGAACATAGATAAAAACAACACCACTTGAAATTAAAAAAAAAACGAAACGGAAGCGTCTGATGATCAATCAACCACAGTAAGACAGCATAGTCATCAGCTGAATAGATGCTTATCTGCAAACATGTGCAGCTCTGTCCTCACATCTCCAACATGCATGTAGGTGCAGTGAAAACCAGCTAAAGTTCACACAGCAGCAGATAAAACCACATACCGCAGTTACAATTCTAATTCTGCGTTAATCTGTGCTACAAAAGCCTGGCCATGTCAAATACATTTCTATGCCTCTTTAAAGTCACAGAAGAAAACTTAATTGAAAACAAACTGATCTCCAATCTTCTGTTCTACAAACACAATATTAATTCTAAAACCAGTCATTGTAGAGCCTCCATAAATCATTCTCTGATTACACTTGAGAGGACACTTCAACATGCATGCTCAAAAATGTTTCATTCAAACTGGATTTGATTCTTGCATTTGCCAGTCATCATGTTACATTGATGGAGGCACAGTAAATCTGCTGTTCACATTCTTGAGTCCCATCTGTGATGGCCATGTGGAGACAACTCAGTTCAAAGAATCAAGTTTGCTAATTAACTTCACTTTCTCTTTTCTGATTTCCATTTAGCAGGGGAAAAAGGTACTGCCATATGATAGATAAACCAACAGGACGGCATAAGGTAATGAATGTGAGTTCATCACAGTCCTCAAAAAGCAACAGGGAGGGAAAGTCAAATAATATATCCCACATCAGTGTGCACATGGAACAAGTGCAGCAGGAAGACAGAAAGTGAAAAATGACTAATGGCCAGAGATGGACATAATAAATTACTTACACTCCAATAATGAGATAAAAGATCTGGATTTCTATTCAAGTACTGTCCTCTGTTGGAAGACTAACAAGGATGATTGGCTCCTACCTTGTCCTAAGACTGCTGTAATCTCCTTTATTCACTGTGTTTTTTGAATCTTCGAATTCTTATGAGATTTGTAAACATGAATTTAGAATTTCTTTCTTAAAAGAGGGAAGAACTCTACCCATACTGTAAACAACCCAATTCATGTTCATCCTGATCTACTATTTTTCTTTTCCCTCCTTTTTCTTGGTCTTTGATCCTCTATTGTCCTCCGTGTGGCAAAAAAAGGGATGAAAGAAGTTGATTATCCCTGCTCAGGCCCCAGTGAGGATTAATTATAGTAAGAGTCAATCCAATTTCAATTTTGCGATACTTTAAAAGAAATTATAAACATTTCCCTATTATCACATGGGAGTTCCCATTTTCAGAGTCACAGGGACAACACACTGGAGGATGCAGAAGAGGGGAAAAAATTCTGTTGCTTTCACCGCATAAAGAGAGGGATACAACTGTGAAACACCATCATTCTCCTTAGCCCAGTGGAAAGGGGATCCATGCCAGAGTGCTCTCTCAGTGCATGCAAAACAAAGCAAAGGGAGAGGAAAAAAACCAACTAAACAAAAACAACAGAGGGAAAAAAGAAAATAAAAAGGAAAGAAGGAAACCTAAAGAAATACACTGTAAACAGAAGAGGAGTTCTTGCCTTATCAACTTAATTTTTTGAGATATTACAATAGAGATACCATATTTTGCTGATTTTGCAAATATTTATGTGCACATATCTGTTAATACGGATTGATAATTTATTGGTATGAGGTCAAGAGATTTGTTTACATGCCCAACTGCTTGCAGAATGAAGGTCTTAAGTTACAAGAAAGCTCTTTGAGGAAGGAATTCATCCTATATATAAATCAAGGTAAAAGCTCCAAAGTTTTGAAAGACAGGAGAAAAATAACTAGATTGACATTTAGATATGTATTTCCCCCTAGCCAAACTATTAGAAGATTGCCACTCTCCTTAAATTCCTCTTAAGTATTAAGATCAAACTGCTGCCCTTCTTTTCCACTTTGGTCTGGTGATTTCAAAATCTTCCTTATTTCCATTCCGAATCTTCTTTGGCTTCTTTGCTTCTCTCCCTCCACTTCCTGCGGGATTCATTCATTTTATGTTTGGATCTGAATTTCAACCATATCTCCATAATAAGGATCTTACTTGCTTTAATTTCTATCAAATGAAATACTACGTTGTCACATGACAACAGCTTAAGAGCATGTCTTTAAAGACTGTCTAAATATGGTATGTGCCACTCAGTAATGCTATAGATAGCAATTCTGAAAAGGACCCAAAGACATAGCTGGCTCCATTTGAAGGTGCTTCTAGAACAGCCTAAAGGCAGACTGGAGTGACATGCCCACAGTAAAAGAAGATATATGACAAAGACTGGAAAAGAACCAAACTTTGAGAGTCCAACTCCAAGCTATTAAGCTGTTAAAATTTTTTCCCCCCTTACAGACTGCAAGGATATGTCAAAAAAAAAGTTACAACATTAGGCATAATTGTCCTCCGGAACTATTAACAGTTTATAAAGGAAAAAAAAAACCCAAATGAACCAGTAGCATTCCCATGGCAATGGGCATTCTAGTATCTTTTTTTCTAAATGATGAGTCCAGAGGGCCTCAAATACACTCTGCAACTCTAAACTATTAGAATATTCACTTCTACTCACCTTTTTTTTCAGATATGTCTAGACTGTCTTCATTGGTATATTGCTATTAACATAGGCAAAATATTTTCCTCTTTAAAAGGCCCAAACACTTCTGTTGAAGATAACAGTATGAGTACTGGAAGAAAACTCCATGGCAAAACAGAAGTGGAAGAAACTGCATTTTAAAATATGCAGCATGTTACTCTATAGCAATCTCACCATTAATAATGCGCTGGAGTAATGATACAAAGATCTGAAACAGAGAACTTAATTTCTTCTTGAAAATAAACAGATGTTCCTATAACATTACAGATACTATTATCAAGAACCCTTAATCAAGTTTTTACTACATATAAGGCACAAAACTCAACTTAGTCACTTAAGAAGAAGGTCAACAGCATTCTATACCAAATCATAACTCCACAGGAGTTTTTAAGACAGTTACATATAGGACTTATAAATATTTTACTCCAATGTTTCTTAAACCTGCTGCCATACACAGCAAAATTCTGCATTACACTCAAATTTTTAATTATGTTTATGTTTATTAGGAAACAGAATTCTAGAGAATTTTCATAAACATCTGACCACATAGCAGAGATGGCAAGTTATGCCACACAAACCACATATGGCTTGCAGGAAATGGGCATACAGACACAATGCTAATGCTGTGCAACAAGACTGGCAGCATTTCATGTTAGCACAGACTGCTACATCATTTTAAACCTCACGTACAAGCCAGAGAGAGGCAAGCTGTTGTAGCTTTCAAACCACATGAACATCTTAAAAAGAGATAGCAGGGTTGAAGTTGACTATTCATGAATGAACAAAGCTTGAAAAACTGCATTTTCCCTGGTGAGGGTTACTCCTGGGCTATTTTGCCAGAACAGATTGTTACTACTTCTACCCAATACAAATCATGCCTGTGACTGGAACAGCACAGCAGACTTGGTGCACGTACACAGAATTGCAAGACCCACAAAAATGCCTGCCCACTGCCTTCACTGACAACAATCAAGTCAGCAGAGACATAGTTACAGAAATGCTGCACTTGCCTCTTTCAAAGGTCAGGAATAAAGGTGAGGACTGCTCATCAAAGTACCTGCAGAAAACTCTTCCAGCTGGAACAGAAACATCAGTGCCAACCAATGGACATAACTGTATGCCACAGACAACAGCCAGAATACTGTTCTTTGAGACCTCACAGCAGGTAGGCAAGGGAATGGACTTTTTTTTTTTTTAAAGCAGCAGATTGTTTAGTCTATCTTGAACCAGATGCATTCTACCTGCTGCTGCCAGCTGCCTCTGGGAACACTGCTGTGTCAGACGTTCCCTTTAGCCTCTGCTTCACTTGGAGCTTTTGAATTTCTGATGACTGTTAAGGAGGGAGTAAGAATTAGGGCATGATAGAGGAGTATGAAAGTGGACATTGTGAAACGGAAACTGGATTTTTATTGGCTTCTTCCTTACAGATGCTAGGAGTGGGCAGGGAAAAGAACTGCCATCATCATAAATCAACTAGTGGCAGAAGTGTGTCTAAAGAGAGTCATTAAACCTCTCTCAAGTGTCATACACAGACCACAGAGTGTCACTACAGCCACTGCAACTATAGTATAAGATCAAAGCAATTTACAAAGCAATTGACTTTAGATATGACAAATTTAATTACTACTTAAGCTCTCAGATAATTCATTAAGTAAAACCAGAAATTTTTGAGGGAAAACCCATTTTGGGACATTTTTCACATCTAATTTTCAAAGGCTTGTATAATCAAAAGCCTTGTACCAACACTTCAAGTTTCTAAAGAAGCTGTCTTGACTTGCACTTAAGCCTCATGTATAGCACGGTAACAGGTGACATATGGTGTGGGAGATGATTGATTTCATCACTTACAGGAAGGCTGAGAACACCAGCCTGCCTTCGACAACCTCTGTGGCTCCATTGCATGGCACTGACTCAACATCTGAGGGGCACCATAAATGCATTAATACTAATTCCAGCAAGCACCTAATTGTGACTGAACAAAGCCAAAGCAGCCCTGCCTACTCCAGCGTAATATGACTCTGCTTTTGCATAGGAAGGGAGTGCCGTGCAAGCTTCTGCAAATGCCATCTGGCTTTTACATTACAACCACAGCAACAGCACTCATAATTCTCTCTGTAGAACATATATTAATGAATCCAGAAAGCTGAAAGTGGCTTACAAGCCAGGATTGCTGTCATAATGTTGTTTCTCCTGGCAGCAAACTCCACAGTTCAGAAGAACAGGATGGGTGTGTGGGGAATCATAAGAGGGAGAGATGAAGCAGGGAAGGAGGAAGGGAGCTTGTTTAAAAAAAAAAAAAAAAGAAAAAGAAAAACTTGCTAAATAAGGACAGATTAAAATTATACGATTTGTGGTCAAAGTTCACCAAATAAAATGCTAACTTTCTTCTCCAGCACCAAAGCATCCTTCTATGTCCCATTACAAATTTCAGCGCAGTAGACAACAAAGTACACTGTAATTACACAGCAGAGCTGTGAGACCTGTAAATTTTGGTATTGTTGAGAATTGCTATGATCAATTTCTTTGAGATGAAATACACGGGAATAATCAAAGTCACATGGGAGATCCTGGAGTTTGCAAATGCCCAGGCTTGTATGGTCTATGAAACATTAGAAAACATTGGCTTCAAAACTTCTATCTTAAGATGTCATGAAGTATCTCAAAGAGTCCAGCATGTGTCCTAATCTTTACAGGCTAATAGCCATACTTACAAGAGAAGAGTGAAGCCCAGATGACAGACTGGGAGCAAGAGAGGATGCAAGTGAAGACAGTGAAGAAATCATACCACAAAATGCCTTCACTGTTACTCTTAGCTACTTCTGGAAGACCCATGCTGGTGGGATAATGAATTGTATCTGTCCCAAGAGTACCCCTTCCCAGTAAACAAGGCTGCCAAACTGGTAACTATGGAGAAGGCTGATTTACATTTTTTTTAAAAAAAGAACATACAGGATCAGGCTTAATTTGCACTCCTGCAGTATATCCACAATTTTAAGGTTTATCAGAATTTGTAAATAAACTACTATAGATTTTGTTACAGACCAGTCCTGCAGGACACAAGAAGTGTGTATGGAGAAATGTTATTAAACAAAAAAAAGACAACAAAATATAGCATTTGAAGCCAATCTAACAATAGTTACAAACGTACAATTGAGGTTTCACTGGAAGTGCTGACAATTAGATTGAAACAATCTGGTTTTTAACAGCCTCATGTCTCTCACTCATCAGTGCACTCACTGTAAAGCCAAGCCTCCTGCCTCTCAGTGTTACTGTTACCAAATGATCTGGTAAGAGATAGAGTAACTAGCTTGAATAAAAGAAGAACAGATGAAACAATGGAAAAAGTTGCATATTCATTGGAAGAAATTACATTTATAAAAGCCATCATGAGATCTTTCAATTTGACTTCCATGAACAGGGAGCACATGAGGACATTAACAGCAACACAGGAAACCTAAGTTAAACATCAACCTGCCCTTTTTATTTATTGTGTAGTTTTCAAAGGATTACATAGCCTTTTTCAAAGGCATAAATGTGTGCAACTGCCTATCATACCTTTTCAAATTTTGTCAGCAACTCACGTAAGCTGAAGTTCAGGCCAATCATCCTTAAGTGTCCCCCGATGCCTACATTTTCCTGGTACGTCCTCCAAGCCAGGTCTATAGCCTTCAAAAGGTTTTGCTCTTTTTCCAACTATAAAGTCTCAAAACTCTCCGAGCTCTCCAGTACGTGCCCCTCTCCTGGGCTGTGTTCCCCTGGGGATGGTTCGCACAGTGCCATTGTCACAGCCTCCCTGTCCCTGCTCCTTCCCATGGGTTGGGCACCTGGGAGTGAGCTGCTGATGCTGGGTGATGCTCCTTGCAGGTTTAACCTGACCCCATAGCACTGTGGGGATCTCCTTGGCTCCAGACCTTCCCAGGACTGCCTCCAGCTCACCTCAGCAATGGCCTGCAGGATCCAAGTGCTTCTTGCAGGCCTCAACCTCAATGTTTAGTCTCAGTGACTGCAAGCAAGAGAAGTTATAATCTGCTGGTATACGATGGATGGAGAGGAGGAACGAGCCCTTCCATGTTGCTCCATTCAAGGGGAAAAAAAATACAAAGGAAAAAAAGAAGAAAAAACCCCAGAGAAATTTCTGTTTATAGAAAGCACCAAAAGCCAGCTTCTCAGAGAAGTTAAAATGGGACAAGGCACACTTCATCCTAGGAAACGTGTCAGTGTGACCAGAGAAGAGGCCATGTCTCCTCTGCCTGCCTTCTTCACAGCCAGCCACCCGTGGGCTGGTGCTCCTATGGCAGTAATCAGGCACCTCCAGCCCACTTCACATGCCCAGATGCTGCACCACAGAAGAGCCAAGACCTATTAAAAATTGTCTAAAAAGTAACTTCCTTTGGTTAGGGAAAAAAAAAACCAAAAAAGAATCCGGCAAACAATCCTGCTGCAACGTCCAAAGCCTTTGCTGGGGATCTCCTCCTTTGGTCCCGTCTGCTCTGACAGCCGTGCGGGTAATCTATCCCCAGCATTTGTTTATTATTGTAATCAGCATCCTCCCTTCCAGCAGCCCTGGTGCTGCTCCGAAGCCAAGCACACTCCCCCTTCCTGGAGGCCTCCCCACTGGAAAACCACCACCACCACCCGTGAGGCTGCACAAACCCCAGAGCAAAACCTCTCGCTCGCCCCTCTTCCTTCCCCTCGAACGGAAAGGTGGCTGTTTAGTCACTGAACAGGTTTTGGAGCTGTAAAAGCAGCCAGTGCTGCACAGAGCCAACACAGGTCGTGGCTGCTCAGGAGGGCAGGCTCGGCACAGGCAGATTGTTTTCATATGAGCCTTTGCTCGCCCGCGGGAAACCTGACACCCCATGGGTGGCTGTGAGGAAATCGCTCCATTTCAAACCATTCCCACTGGAAACCCCATGTGCATGTGAAGGCCTATTTAAGCCACTATTAATGCCTTCCGTACAACCACACATTACTCAACCGCCAAAACCAGATTCAGTAATAGCTGCCAGCAAGCCAGCAAATGTATAATTAAAACCAAACCAACAACCCATCACTTGCAAACTCCGTTACAACTGTTTCTCCGATGAACACATCGGGTATCACATGTTGCTTTTACTTTCTTTTTATTTCACCCGAAAGTCATATGAAGCCCCAATGAATTCTCCAGTAGCAAACCTGTCTTTAAAATTATTCTGAGCTAGTGGGTTATATAGCAAGTATGGGTTAGGTTTTTAGAAATAAACTCTGGAGGGATACAAAAAAAAAATCTTGGCATTAGTAGGATTTTTCCTTGTTTTATTTGTACTTTGCCTCCTGTCTGTATGTTTTATGTGGGCATATTACACAAACTGCAGAAGTGCTTGCAAAATAAACTGAGGAAAGTTTTCCAAAGGTGACAGAACTAGACCAGCTTTACAGCCCATATGACAGGTCAGCACAAACTGTCTGAATTTATTCCACTGTTTCTGGAAGCAAAAAAGCTCATTTATTATGCAACAGTATCTAAAATTATGTTCACATACTATTCTTTTCCAAATCAACCACTTAGAGAAGGAAAAACAACACATTAGAGTGAAAAAGTAAATCTCTGAAAGAAATTTAACTGCAATCATTGAAAAATCTCTTTTCTTCTCCTGCAAGACAGAAAAAGGTTGGATCATATTCCTGTGCACACTAAGGCTTCTTTCTGCTGCTCCTGGAGAAAAAAACCCTTGCAAAACAGGAAGAAACAGCCTTTAAATCCACTTCAGAGATGCTAGTGCATATAAAATGAAATGGGTGTCAGGCTGGATTATAATGAGGCTTCATAACTCCAGGACCTAAATACACAACATTAATTTTATGCTTAGTCACAGACTTCATACTTAGATAGCTTGTTTTTCAATTTTCTGTTGTCATAAAAAATTTTCATACATTCTAGATCTTTCAGTACCACTAGATGCAAATGTAAACACTCTCTGAGGCAGACAGGTACCATTTTACATAATTCTATAGAAGGTTATCAAACATATATGTATATACACAATGCTGGACCAATGCTTCAGTAAAACAGCTTTGAAAATTGTACCGAATAACAACTATTTCAGTGGCACTCTCACATGAAGCACACTGCAGTACTTGAGAAATTCTGAATTTGTAGAAGAAAAATAAAGCAACTGCAATAAGCTCTACATTGACATATATTTAATATAGCTTCTACAAAGCAGTAGTTCTGTAGACATGACAATGTTGGATCATAAACTCCAGAAACACATCATACATTTTAAAACAGATTTACATTACTTACTACTACTAAAGTTTTCCTGAGCAGCTTTGTCATAATTTTCATAAAAATAACTCTACATCCACTGTTGGCAATGAAAATGAAATTCTCTATTTAAAAATACAGCTATCACATGGATGAAATATTTGAATGTTCGAGTCCAACGATATTCACATTCTGAGAGCACAAGACCTCATGCAAATACACAATCTATAGCTGAAAACAAGCAGAACATCAGCTGTTACAAAGCATCTTTCCAGGGTGCTCTGGTAGATTCCAAGATTCAGAACTGGAAATTTAAGACACTGGAGAGCAATGTACTGCTGATGCACTCAAGGCACTACTGCAGAAGATTATGTGCAGTGGAGCTTCTTGTTACTTTTGGTATTAGAGCAGTTTGATGCATTTTCTCATGTATCTTATATAAGAACATAAAACTAGATAAATATAAAACAACCAGTTAACAGCATTTTATAGTCATCAGCAATGTTACTAATGGCAGCCTGCAAATGCAAGGACCATCATAAGAAATGCACTTCTATCAATGGGAGAAAAAGAAGGTCAGCACAGCAGCCTGTGACACGCAACTACGATCACGTTTTCTGTCAGCTGTTTTTAGACATGAGTTCTGTACTGCATGCCCTGCAAATCCAGGCTTAAGAGCGTGACCATTTAGCAAGACACTTAATGTAGAGGTTATAAAACTAATAGCAGAATTGTACATCTAAAAGCCTAGTGCTGTAAAGAATTAATTAAACTCCTCTACTTTTATCAAGCATAAATCCAGAAGTAACTGAATATTAGGTTACTGCAAACAAATGAACCAGGAGAATCAATGAAACCAAAACTAGGGAAGGGAAAAAAAAGTTATACTGTTGCTGCTGGAAGAAAAAATACCTGATCAGCTTGGTGTCTTACACCTCTAAAGTCCAATTTCAGAAAAGACAAAAGTCTTTCAGACCTAAATGTGCAAAACTACATTAAGTATGTATTCTGTAAAGAACTTGCTTCACACTTGAGATGATATGCAAAAATGCAAGTAAACTGTTACACTAAAGACAATTTGACTTAGGGATACAAACTGAAGAAAGGAGAAAATAAACAGCAAAAAGAACCTTAAGAAAGTTGCTCATGCACAAAGCATACATATATCTTATATGACTCACAACAACAAGTAACAACGACAAAAAAAGATAAAAAGAATCACATTCCCTTGTGTGACTCAGATGTAAAGGGCACAGAGGTCAATAGGTGGTTACAGCAAATCAATACATCCTGTTTTCACTCAAGACATGCAGCTTCAGGCAGGAACTCAAAAAATCCAGCAGCTCATGCACAAAGCATACATATATCTTATATGACTCACAACAACAAGTAACAACGACAAAAAAAGATAAAAAGAATCACATTCCCTTGTGTGACTCAGATGTAAAGGGCACAGAGGTCAATAGGTGGTTACAGCAAATCAATACATCCTGTTTTCACTCAAGACATGCAGCTTCAGGCAGGAACTCAAAAAATCCAGCAGTTCAAAAGCGTTGTGGTATTTTCACCTGCCTCACAAAATATCTGTTGTCAATTTGATCAGACTGGGAGAAAGAGCTGCCCCTGTCCCTTCCACAGCAGGTCAGCATTTCCAGAGTTAACACACAGCTCCAGCAAGGTCAGTTCTGTGCTGAGGCTCATTATCAATTGAACCCAATACCAAGGTTTCAACTGAGCAGGGGCTCACTGATAAACTCTGCCAGAAGTCAAATCAGTCAAGCAACATAGTACCCCAAGGACCAGGACAAATGGACAAATCAAGTTCTTACAACAAAGAGCAACAAGCAGCAGGATAATACTAAAGTAACATAAATATGATAGCCAAAATTACTAATTAAGTATCTATTACAGTGGTGATTGCAATGAAGATTCTGAATTACATGAAAGGGTTTGCAGAATTCCTAGAAATAAGAGTTCCTAGAAAGAAGGCACTGCAGTGGTTTGACTTTTTCTTCATTTCTTTCTGTAAGACTAAAGGGTATTGGTTTGCCTTGAAAAGGTGTTTTCAACAAGGATCAACCAGACACATTCAGTGGTCCTCCCTGTGCAATATCTGTCATATTCAATGACAGAGTTCTGCATTAGGCAAGCACAGACAGCCTGTGGCCTTCCTCAAATGAATGAGACAAGACTTTAAAATTCAAGAATAAGACTGGTCAGAATTCCAGATGAGATAATGTAGTTTTGATGGCAGGCAATGCTGCACTGCCATGAAACACTAGTAGAGGACTGGGTTGTCTGGTGGTGGTTCTCCCTTTCTTATTTTTGTTTGGACAACACATAGCTTTCAGCTTTATGAATCAACCATGATTTTATCATGGTTTAGACCTGAATATAATCTGCTGTGTTCTTTGAACTGCCCAGAAGAACCCAGCCCTAAAAGCTGAACATTTCAAACATACTCAGAGCACAAAAAGCAGAATTATCTCATACTAGGAGTATACCTGAAAGAGATTAGATGTCAAAGGAAGGTATGCAGGAAAGTACTATCGTGGCATCCATTTCATGCATAGGACCATTAAGAAATTTACTGAATGAGAAACCAATTAAATTCCAGAACTTGAGGGTTTTAATCCTGACTAATTGACAGAATGAGGGAGGCAGCAAGGAGTACAGATTAAAGCTGTTTTTTATGCCAGGCAGGAATTTCATCGTGAGGTGTTATTTTCTAGTTATTACTGGTGACTAAATAAAAATGTTCCTATTGATCAACAGAGTTCACTGGGGAAGCTTCCTTCTAAGACTGTTAGCTGTCTTTCCTACTGGCTTTCCCTCTACAGGTATAAGATATTGGTGCTTACTTTCAATAATCACACTGGAAATTAGAAAGCCTCCAGGCACCTCTTGGTCTGTCTTTAATAGCATTTTTTTACTCCGCTCTCTTTGCACAGAAATGAAACAAGTAAGTTACCTTAGATGTACTTATTAACATTTTTATTAAAAAGAGTGAAACTGAAAAGAGACAGTCTAGTGGTGATATAACATGACAGACTGCCAAAGCAGCACATCCAAGATTCCAAGGGCTGCATTAACCCCACCCAAAGTAAACATCTAGTTTCCCAAGTTAAAAGATGGGACTGTCAATATTTCATTCTGACATGAAAATGTTTTCCCTGAACTTTTCTTGACTGTAATGAAAACAGTTTTCTAGCTCTCTGACAGCTTAGTCCAATAAAAGCCTCATTAAATCCATGCATAATACACATCTTTAAAAGAATTTTCTACAAGAAGGACTTATTTATACATTTACTACTCGGAAAAGGATGCCCATCTCTCGAGATACTAAAACTGATCAATGAGAAGCTGATTAATTTAGCAGTTTTTAGACAAGTACTCAATCCAAACAGTGGAAAGAGCATGAAAAACATATTTAATTATAGAGTTTATCATAAATAATTGACAGAGTGTCTTAAATTCTACAGCACTAACTCAGTATCTGTGGATTAAAATCTCATTCAAATAACATTGCAGTCTCTTCCTACTTTACTTCTTAGCAATAGCATTAGACTCAAGTATCTAACAAGGATTCACTGCCGTTACAGTTATCCTGCATAATTTATCATTTTACCACACTCCAGGGTTAAGTACCTTTTGACTCAGTCTGCCCATATATTATTTTATGCTCTAACTTGTCTTATATTCTCAGTTAACTAACTGACCTTATCTTGCAGGAAGGGGAAGTATTACCTGGATCTAGTTGATTTTGGGAGTTTATGGGGGTTTTTTTTGAAAGCCACTGGGAATTGGAGTCTCCCCATCCAATTAAAACTCTAAATTCTGCCACAAAAATATGCTTCTGCTGTAAACCTTTCAGCAATGAACTTTTAATTCTGTATTTTAATAATGGCTGGGCTTTTGCTTTGTGAAAAGATTTTTAATTTCTAGCATAACCATCAGAAAGATGACAGTCTGTATTTCAAAAGAGTAAAAAGTACGATTGGTATTATTTGAACTAACTTTTTGTCTATGAAGTGAGAATGCTCATAACATTCACCAAAAAAATGTGCCTCTATATCAACCTCAACATGCCATGGTGGAAGAACTATAAAAAAATTACACTTGTGAATATAGCAAATGGACATCTAAATGGTTATATCAACTCACAGAAGGTCAGTTTCCTAATGAGGCAAGAAAAACCAGAGTATACCATTGCAATTTGCTAAAAAAGGTGAAGGTTTTGTTTGTTTTCAAAGTTCACTAAAAAAGATCGATGACTCTGGACTACAGGGATGTTCCATTAACATTTATTTTAAATCTTTTCATGCTGTGGATACTGCGTCAAAGCAGCAATCCACAATGCTTCACCCACCAAAATGAATTTTTGCAGTGAGTGGAGAAAGAATAGTATCTGTTGGGGGACTTACTTTAAAGGCCTTATGACAAATAGCATAGGACTACTTTGTCTTCATCTAAATAAATTTTCAAAACACAGGATTAAATTTTACAAACTGGTCACATGATTAGGGTTTAAACGTTGTAGTCCAGAAAGCATTCATTCTTCTCACTAACTGTGTAATGATCAACTGAGTGAACTCCATAGCTAGATAAATTAAACACATCTAGTGTGTAATGATAGCACTGAAGCTGCCAGGTACTCCTAGACATTGCTTAGCAGCATCTTAAGGAAAAACAGAAGCAATTCCAAGTTTCAGAAAGAAATAATCCTCTAAAACGCAGCTGTGACTTTTCCTAAGTGAGGTACTTCAAGTTAACTGTGTGAAGCATGTAAGGATGGGAGAACATAACAAAGACTGGAGAAAAGTGCAGAGAATTGACTTTCCACAACTTCTGCATGCAAGTCACACAGTGCTGTGGGTGCTGCTGAAAGCAGCCCTCATCTGTACATAGAAAGCACTTCTAAGCAGGGAATGAAAGGGTATGGAAAGCACCTTCCTCCCATACACATGGCAGATAAGGGAGAAGATTTAGTGTGTCTTATAAAAATTACAGCAAATCCTTTTCTCTGCTCAGCTGCCCATCCCCCAGTACCTGGCAGACATTCCGATTTCCAAGTTTATAATTATCTCCAGTACACATGCCCCACAGCACACTACATCCCTACACCTCCAACAGTTCTCCTACAAGAGAGGCATAACTGAGCCCAATATGCTCATACCTGCTATTTTTCTCCTTTTTGAACTTTATCCTATTTAGCATATTTGGCACATATTTCCTTGAAGTAAGCTCCCAGTGACTGCTCTGGCAGGTGACACTCATGATTTCTACTTGGTCCTGGAAAGAATCTGGATGCAGTAGTAGTTTGCATAGCTATCAAGGTTTACAGAGAAATACAGTTAGAAAACTAAGGAGAGAATTGCAATTTCAAGCATTTTCAGCCACTTGACTGTATTCTATTCAGTTTCCTCACATGTATTTACATCTCCATTTACTTTTTGATATACATTGTGTCCACTGTGCAGCTGGATGAATGCTCTCAATCATGTTTATCTCAGAAGAATCCTCTTTCAAGATTAAGCCCTATAAAGAGGAAGTAACTCATCTGGTTATTACCGAATTCAGCAAATGCTTCACTGACAAGAAAAATAGTTAAGCTGAATTCCATTAATCAAATTGCCACCAAGCGATGAGGAGATAAAACTCCTGCATCATCACAGGCCAGAAAATCAAATCACAGCAAATCTGTGATCAGGCAGAAAAGAGCTTTGTATCTCCTTGCAGACTCTGGCTCGTTCTCTCTGCAAAAGCTCCTTTGTAACAACAAAACCACCGCTCAAGTTTGATTTGACACAATAAATACAGTGCACACAGCAGCAACTTTTGGCTCTAGAGACAGAATGCACAAAACCACTCTAGTACATCAAACATCCTAATGGAATTGTGACACTGTGCAAGTACACATTTCTAGGACATTCACACTTGACCTTTGTTAACAAAAGCTCAGAAACATCACCTCATGAACATGAAGGTCATCTTATAGTCTAAACATGATCAAAACACTCAATACATTTATACTTTCTAACTGCAAGACATACTGTGGTTCATTTGTTCTCTCAGCTTTTTTGCTGAACATCCTCAGCAGCAGAATCTCAAAAGAGGAGTAGAAAGGTAAGGGATGAGAAGACAATCCTAACAATAATCAATGTTTGTAAAGAATTTGAAGATTCATGAAACTGATAGGTTTATTAGCTTTGGAGTCATAAACGCGTGTTATAAGGCTGACTTGTGACAATCACTGATGACCAGACGAAATCATTCTGATATTAATAGTTTGGCAGAACAGCTTTTAAAATGGTCAGGTAACACAAGCCACACTTTATTTTTAAACATAGCCAGCATGCAAATACACATGAGCATTGTTGTGTGTTCAAGGGTTATAAGCAGATCTTCAACTACTCTGCGCTTCAGAAGGAGAGGAAAAATTAGAGGCTTCAGGGTTCATTGGCTTTTTTCTGTCTGAACTTTTAAAATAATTGGAGTTTTCTTAATTAGCTTCTCTGTTTTATGTGATACCTAATATTTCACCTCTATCTCCACTGAACACATGAAGAGAACAATTTTTAAATTTTTTTTAAAACTGAATAAGTTAGTGCTTAATAAATCACTAAGTGTTACCGCTAATATAAAAAGCCTTAAAATCTAAATCCTGATCAAGGACCACAAATACTCAATGCTGTTAAGAGATTAAATTATTCTGTTTTGTAGCCCACAAAACTGGGAAGCATCATTCTCACACTGATTGTCTACAACTCAAACATGTGGAAGGAAAACAAGAGAGAGATCCACGAGCAGGAGTAAGTTCTGCTATTCACATCTCTTTATATACACATGCAATCAGAAATTAATTAATCCTGCTTTAATTAGTGAGGCAAAAATGAAAAATTTTAATGCAACACCTCAGGTTAAAGAATAAAGGTAAGTCCAAATTGCATAAATTTTCTTAAAAATGCCACCTCTGAAGACTCTTAGAATTTAAGAATAGTAAATTTAAGAATTTAAGAATAGTAAATGAAAGAATTCACTTATCAGAAGGCATCAAAGGGAGCCAATCACTGTATGTTTCTTGTTGCTGAATTTTAAATCTTATCCCAACATTAAAGCTTCCAACAACCATTATCTAAGGACTTCCAAGGGAATACCACATGCTCTTAAGTACCAGGATGATTGAGATCAGTTTTTCATGTAATGCTGCTGATCTTTCTGGCATCTCCCACAGCAAGAAGTGTTCTGCACTGCAATGCCTGAATGAGTGGCCTATTGTCCTTGTTTCACATAGGTTGTTTTGCCCTCTTCTCTCTCTTTGTTTTTTTTTAATTTAGTCTGTGAAAATTATTCCCAGCATTTACCAGAGTAAAAAAGTTAGTGTAAAGTCTCAATAAGAGGTACGCATTTAAACCACACCATACAGCTTCTATCTCCTATCTTTAAAGGTGCTGCATGTGACTGCTGGTAGCAAATTTGTGTTTGTTTATGTAAGTGTCAAACCAGCAACAAATGCTTTTGTGCTTACTTTTTTTTATTCAACTGTTTTTATCTTTTGGTGTACTGTGCAGGCCTTCAGCTTCTTTTTTTTTTCAGTGGCACATGAAGATAGGAAGCTGCTTGGCTAAACACTCCATGAGGCAACTGAGCTCAGCAGGGTCAGATGAACATGACAAAAAAATATAGTCTGCCTTAAAGCCTGTCTTATAACCATGTCTTCTATTTGATAACTTATTATAATAACCACAGTCCATTTACCAGACTCATTTTCTCTCGAAAGGCTTCTCAGTACAAAACCCAGAAAAGCAGATGAATGCAAAAGACTATGCTTATGGCATCTACTGACTTCACCTTTGGCATCTGTAGCACTTCTGAAGTCAGCCAAATACATATTAACATTAAAAAAAGGGGTAAAGCCTCCCCTAAGTGTGTTGCTAGAACCATCTGTGTTCCAGGAATCCCAAACCAGTTGCAGGATGAAGGAGGAGAACAAAAATTAATATTCTCAATATACTCTCAAACTCAACAAGCTGTTGGCAGTAATTTATGTTTCAATGGAAACACCCACAGAAGACTCAAAAACTGAAGCAAAATCTGTTTAATTCAGAGGAGAGAAGGAACAGAGGAAACAGGAAAGCCTTAATCATCCTTTTGTATAAGCTCTAAAGCAAAGCAAAGAGCAAAGGCCAAAACGGGCTATGCCTACCATCTCTGCCAACCCCAACACCAGTCCTATGCAACACACCAATGCCTATAATGAATGCTGCTGCTGTGCTCTTGTGTGGTACTGCTACCTCTTAGTATGAGGTAAGTTAAGCTCAGAAAACAAGGTGCTTGGGGAACAGACGTGTGTGCAAGAGGGGAGGCTGCCAAGGGCTCTTAGCACATGTACACAGACTCAGAACCTGCCACAGGATTTCCCAGTGCTACTGCTGCTGCAAGCACACCTTCCTTTCAAAACACCCCAACTAAGTTGTTTAGCACTGAACTAAATTTCCTCACAGAAGGTTTATTATCTTTTTGCATTCTGTGTCATTTTGCTAACTGAAAGGCTCACAGAGTGATCTTATCAGTGGCCTGTTGACAAAAGTAAAGAGCATTTACAATTGAAATTATGATAATATAATATTTAGTCTTGAAATAAAGTGTAAGCTGCATTACCCATAACTGCAGCTTTTGCTCTGGCTTGAACAAGAAGTTTATTTAAATACAATGACTAAGGCTTCTCTCTCCCCATTTTATTACTAGCTACTTTACAAGAAACAAATATGTTTTCCAGATTTGTTCACAGAGCTTTCATTGTTTAATGTCAGTCAGAAGCTCCATTTCCACTGAATTATTTAATGCTTTTATTCTCCTTTAACTCTCATGTGAAGTCAAGGACTCCACCTACTTTCAGAAGCACTGGAGTTTGTGCCGAAGGAAGGAAGTTGAAGATTTGCATATAAAAGCACAGAATGAAGGTTAGAGTCAACTCTGCAAGGACACAGGAGCACTGGGTCACCTTACAGCATTTGGTTTTCATTAGGCAGTAACTTCTTGAAGGGAGGTTTTGGGTTTGGTGTTTTGTTTTTTTAATGGAGGTTCACAAAAAAAATTATCTGGCACTGAAAAGGTCCGGTCAGCACACAGGAAAATTGGAGGAAAAGAATTGTAAAAACATTCATTGCTTTACATGCATTTATATTGAGATTTTTAAAAAAGCTGTAACTCTGAAAACCTGGAGAAAGATTAGCACTTCCTCAGGATTCTGATAAAAACTGATTAACTATAGGTATGAGGGACAAAAAATACATCTGGCAGTCATGCTGCTGGAGAAATGTACCTGTTCATTATACGTGCACTAGCATTTGATCCATGTAGGATCAAATCCTGCTGGCACTGCTGCATGCTTAAAGTCCCAACAAAGGGAGAAAAGGAGAGGAATTAAGTTGTGGGAGTGGGACAACCCACTGCATATTCATCTCTGTGTGGAATAAATAAGTACTAAAATGGACTTTCCAGAGAGGACCAGCACAGAAGAGCAAGAGTGAACCAGAAAGGCATGGCAGGCACACCCATTTCAAACACAGGGCACAGGAACTTGGCCCCTGTGTTTCCCCCACCTGTGACATACAGTTAGATGAAGGCTAGGAACTGAATTGTTCTGAGTCATATGTATTCTCTTCTGCTGCTAGAGTTTCCACTTGAGAAGACTGTGCCTAATGAGCCATTGAGGGATAAAGTGAAAAAAGTTCAACACGGCAAAAGGTAACTCTCTGTAAAACATGCAAAATGAAGAAACATCAGAAAGAAGAAAATAAAAACCAAATCCACCCAAAGCCAATTCAGCTGAAAAGCCCTGTCTCTTTGGTATATTTAGTAAAATCAAGCTATAAAAATTTCAGGGCAGAAAGACACCGGCAAATGGGCAAGCTGTCTCTCTCTCTCTAGAACTCTTCTTTGCTACATTTTGCTTCTCTTGCAAATATACTTTAAGTGAAAGTGACTTGTCCAACATATTGATCTGCATTGTTGTTCTAGGGCTACCTTAAGAAAAATAACATCAAAAAACCCCTCAAATTGAGTGTATGGTTACTAATGCAAGATGAAAATTATGACCTTTCACACTTAGCCACTGTTTCCCTGAAAAGCAAACAGGGAATGTTCAGACATACCAGCCCTGAATGGGTTCTTCAGATCACTGGCATTTCCCATAGGTGCTAACTGTAATCACAGACCAAATCCAAACTACTCAGACTCTTCAATAACTGCCAAGGAATAAACAATATCCACACGTTTGGGCATACATGGTTTCTCTTCCCTCTATGCTTCTCATCCATTCAATATAAGAGGGTATGGCAAAGAGCAAACATATTTGTAATGGAGCAGATTTAAAAAAATGACCTTGGATCATCTGTCAAGGGTGCTCAGTACTTGTAGCAACCCTTGAGACCATGGACCTTGAAGGCAATAAGCATCTCAACAAAGCCTAGTGTTTATATAACCAAAGCTAAAGCAAACATGAGTGAAAGGCTGCCTGCAAGGAAATGAAGCCCAAAGAATGATATTCTATAGCTTCAAAAAGTCATTGTAAATGACAAATGCCTCTTTTTATTGTGGCAGACACTTACAAGAACAAAGAATCCTCAATTGTTATTACTGCAACTTAACACCTGCTAAAGGAATCTCTCACCTCTAACACTGCGCATCTTCCTCCAGTACTTGATAAAAGCCTTATTTTCCAATCTCATACCTCCCTTGAGGAGAGAGCATTGCAGGGTCTCTGGCCACCCCAGGTTAAGGAAAACATGCATTTGAAACTAATTTAAGTAGTTCTGAGCTCACGTCAGGGTCCTACTGAAGTTACAGCAAGATGGGGTAGTTCAAGCCCTGCTAAATAGAAAAAGTAACTAGCATCGTGGTCAGTCATTTTAAAATGTAACTAACTTGTAGTAGTACATAGGCCACACTGTCAGACATGCTCATAAATACTCTTTCATTCAGAGCTACATTATATATGCTGACAGTTGGTGAACTGCGATTTTCCTGCACAACATTCATGAAATAAAATATACAATAGCTTCCTCAGGCATAGCAAAATACCTTTAAGACAGACCTTTTGCCTATAATGCTTAACATGCACATCAGACTCCTATAGACTAGCAGGAAAAAAGATCAGTGATGGAAATACTCAAAACTGGCATTTCTCAGAAGGGAGACTCAGAAGGGACAATGAATTTAACACGTTTAACTTTAAAACCCATACACTTGTGCAAAGACAGAGCTATCTTAAAGAGGTCAGTGAAATATCATTCATGAGTAGTTAATTTTTAAAGTTAGTTTTCTCTCTATGACTGTTTACTGCCTGCCTGGAACAGCAGAGAGGAGAGCAGCATTAGCAATTTGGCCTAAGGTCTTCAGGGAAA
>NW_008684242.1:288873-296845 GCF_000695815.1 Acanthisitta chloris
TAGCAGTTGCTGAAGCAAATTAGGTCTCTGACAGGGATAAAATGAAGTTCCACTGTTAGCACAAAAGAGCTCCCATTGATTTTGGCCTCTTTCAGCTGATGTAAATAATCAAGTAACCATAAATTTGGCAAGAAATAATTGCTGCCTTGCCCATTACACAGTGTACTCAAAAAGGCATTTAAAATCACCTTGAGCAGAGGGAAAAGGAGAAAGGAAAGCTGAGCTCGGACAGTTCTTGTCCTTCATTAAGCTCTATTCTCCAATGTCACCTGCAACAACACAATCATCTTTCAGTGAAAGTGGAAAAATAGTCTGGTGGTCTAAGCAATAGGTTTGAAATTCCATGCTCCGACAGGGTCAATGGGCCCTCAATTCTGCCAGAAAAAGGAATTTATGAAGTTACATTTAAGCTCAGACAACCTTATTTGAAGCAAAGGTGATCTGTGAGCAGTGGACCCAGTGATGCATGACCCCCAATAATTTTTTTCTCAAGTTAAACTTCCACATGGCTTCCCTTAGCCCTAATGGAAGTTCAGTTTATGTTCTTGCAGCCTTGACACAAGACTGAGTTTCCTTTAACCGCTTGACTTATAAGCACAGGACTTTCTCCAGCAGTCATCTCCATCTCAGCCAGGACTGATAGTACTTCAGTTATATTACAGCATCTCAACAGAACTCTTCTTCATCGAGACACAGTTACTACATGCTAAGGCAGCAAACACCTTTCTCCTAAGTGATACGTCACAGACACCAATCAAGACCAAAAGTACTCACTATACAAATTCAAGCTAACATCCATGTCTGGGTGATGTAGCAACTAAAGACATACTTCTCTGGACAGAGGCTCTCAGTACCAACACACAGAATTTATTTTGGCTTCAGAATATGTGGGTAATCTCTTGCCTGCTATGAAATACTTCCAGATTCTGAAAAGCCGACAAAGTGGCCTTACACGAAATGTGAGTGCTACTTTCCTAATTCATGCAAACAAGCATCAGTAAGGCATACCCCAAATACAGGGAGGGCAACAATTACCTTTATTATTTCAGGCAGCTACAGACTTCCAACTACCTTTTCTTCAACCAATTCTGGTATTTCAAGTTTTGTACAATGATAAACTAGTATTTAAACTAATATAAAACTGAGTTTAAAGCAGTTGCTGCAAAAAGAGTTGGAAATTAAATCTTCCATTTCCTACAGCTGAGTCTAAGCATGAGAATTCTTAGCAAACCTGCAAATGTCAGTGTCTCAAAAAGGGGCTACGTTCATTAAATAAAAGTCATTACAACTCCTCATTTCTTTTTTTAAAAGCAACTGTTACGATGACCTCAATGAAAATTCAAAACTTTTTCTTTCCTCATTAAGTACATCATCTGGCTAGTGGAGAAAATGGCAAGTACTCACATCTAAAACATGTTTGGATCTGCTGTTACTTAACAGTATTGGTGAACCTTCTCAAGGGAATGAAGAGAGAACCAGAATATTTTTAAAGAAAAAGAAAAAGCGACAATCATCATTATTTTATGAAGCACATTAGTCACTTCAAGGAATGCTGGGTGACTTCAGGGGATTCTGTGTCCATTTTAGCCACTGCCTCTTAATATCTCTTAAAAGAATAAAAAATAGTGGAGAAAAGCTGTACTGATCTCAGAAAAGCTCAAGTAGTAATAATGAAAAAGCACTTCCAGTTGTCAGGAAAAGAAAAACAGTGTTTATACAAGCTTTTATGCTAGAAAGCAGTAATGTCTGAAAAACATGTACAATGACATCTGTGGATGGAAGAATTACTACTATTGCTACTTCTATTAAATAAGGAGATGAGAATATAAGATGCTAATGAAGGATTGAGTACCAAATTTGTGTTTATTTGCAACATTTTCTGTATGTCTGAAGAAGTTACTGCTACAGTAGAAGACTTACAAAAGAAAGAAAAATTAGTCCAAAGATTTCCTAATATCAAGAACAAAGATCTCCAAGGGAAGAGACCAGCAAAACCTACCAAACAAGAATGTGATTTAGCAACATTCATACATTTCAACAATAAAATTTAAAAAAAGGAAAAAAAAACCAAAACATGAAACAAAACCTTAGTGCCCTGTGACCCTTAGAAAACAAAAAATTTTGAAGAGCTTTTTGCTATTTCCTCTTGCATTTAATTTACATTTCAATACTTTTGCAAGTATTGCATGCCATTGTACTAACGGTTAATTTGCTAAAAGTCAATGCCTATTGAACACACATGACCCTTTTGACTGTTGGTTGCTTTTTTTTCCAGGATGGAAATGATGGTTATGCTGATATGCAGCTGTACTGCAACAATGAAAATAAAACATCCAAGCATCACACCCATGCTGCATAAACCTCAGTCAATGAATACCATGTTTCCCATGTTACCAGCTGCTGCTGTTTGGAATGCCTAGGTAAGCAACTGGCATTGTTTAAAACACCACTAGGATTGTCTTGTTTTAATTTCATTTTTTTAATGGCTCTCAAAACACTCACTTGCAAAAATTCACGGGAACAACAGCAACACCAAAAGAAAAAAATCCTTTAAAAGTGCACAAAATTGGTACTGTTTTCCAAATGAAACCACAAGCAGACCAAGCTATGAGCATGCTTAGAAACACCAAAACTCAGCCTAAGCTATTCCTCATCTTTAACAGATTCACTAAAACACAGTCCATGGTATGGCAGCTTTAATAAAAAAGGGGACTGTGTGTGGGAAAAAGCTGTTGAAACAAATGCAACAAGAAAATTCTCATTTTCACTGCATTACAGAAACTGAGATATTGTCTGTCAATGACTAAAAATTAGGTGCTTTGAACCCCCTAATAATTGCAACTCAGTGTTTTTGAGGTATCAAAGGTGAGTTTACAACACAAGGACTGGAAAAGCAGGTAAGATTCACCATCAGTTAGATAATAAAGCACCGAAACTCAGCTGGCAGACCTTCAGCCCATAAACAAAATCACACTATTGATAGCATCTGTGCTATTCACCATAACAAGAGTGACGCTCGACCTCTGTTGGGCATCATCTGCAGGCTAACTTGACTGACTGACTTTCACTATTTCAAATTGAAAAGCTAATTCTTGTTGACAAGTACATCAATCTAGCAAATATCAACAGTGAATCAAAGGCAGAAACCAATGACAATATTATTTGACATGTGACCAGCTCAAGTTGTGAGTATGCATTTACATGAAAATATTCTTGACTATGCAAAATATCAAGTAATTATTGCTATTTTAAAAATAAGAAAAACGCACCTTCAACCCTATTGTAATGATGTGCATATTCTAAAGCCAATTAAAGGGATAGCTCTTACAACATCCTTTATACATTTAAAATGCCGCATCTCAAAAAGTTGAGGCTACATTATCACCTTGTTTATGCAAAATCCTTTCAATCACTCCTGAGACTTTGTCAGTACTATTTTCATTATTCACGTCTCTGCTTAAAGGTACCTTATTCCAGCTGAAGTTAATCCTCCTAGGTTTTTTAAACCTATTATGTGTTGTTCAATTAAACTTACTTAAAAATTACAAGTGGAAACAGTGCAGTTTTCCAGACAGATAATGGAAGCATTTTGCTTCAGGAGCTATGAGTTGAACAGCTAACCTTTAAAACCACAGTGTCCCTACCAAGTACTTATGCTTATTTTGGGAAATGGAATAATTGAATATATGATGCAGAAGCTGTCTGTGATCAGCTGTACCATAACTGTATTCTACTACTCTAAAAAGAAAGAAAATATCCTTCAAGGCACACTAGCAATCAATGTGAAGTGGCATCAATGGCAATCAATGGGGTAGCATCGGTAGCTGATAGAAGTGGCCAATGAAATGTACACTTGACATTTTAAGAACTTATTCGTATCTCTCCCCAAACACCTCCAAATTATTTTCTTCTATTTAAAAACACTAATAATCATTACTGCATTTGTGCACATTTCAGTACAGTCAAAGTAGATCCTTATTAGTACTAGTAAAAATAATTATAATTGTAGCAAAGATGCATTTTGACCACACAATTCTTAATTGCTATAAGTATTACTATACTTTATAAACTATATTACTAGTATCCTTTTTAAACCTCAAACATAGAGGACACCCCTAATCTAAACAGGCTGCACAACTGTGCAGCCCAAAATATTGAGTTAATCATGTCAAAGAGGTGTGGGGATTTAACGCAAACTACATAATTTTCATACCATTTTCATCATTTTGTCTTTGTTTAGAATTATTACTGGCTTGAGTGATGGCCTTATACCAATACTGAAGCAAGTACCTTCAGAAGTGCTGTTGAACTCACAGTTCAAACCAGTAAGGGTTGGTTACTGGATTTGTTTTTCCATATGTTTAAACTGCAATAGCAATCTTCCCTTCTCTTCCACAGCCCCTTTTATTTAACAACTGCTTTTTGATTTCTGGCAAGTGTAGCCCTTGCACCTGCATATACTAAGATTCCATAATAAATGAGAGAAAGAAAGGAATACAAATTATGCCTTCAAAATTACTTGCACCCGGCTTCACTACGTTCATAGCTCTCTCCCCATAGCGCAAGGCAATGAGACTGTTTTCAGTAACACACAGAATTTTAGTAAATCACATAAGGGTAACTGCACCTATTAGGCTAATGCCAGCAACATGCCAAATACTGAAAGACTGCAGCTTCAGGCTGTCATATCAGTAGAAGCTTCCCATTTGATCTTTTCTTTAGCAAGGTTATTGAGAAAAAATAGACATGAAAATCCACACAATTTAAAGTATACACTAGAGATGCTAAAACCAACCCAAATTAAGCAATGCACATGTACAAAGTATATAATTTTTATTAATCTCCTTTCCCCCCCCCAAGAGTGTTGTCACACTGTCTTAGGTGCCCTTATCTGTGCATTTGGGTCAAATCAACCTGTTTTGGATCAAATTTTAACCATACCTTATATAACAGTTTACATTTTCTTATTCTGGATAGGCAAAACTTTCCTTTCAACACTTAAATTGCCAAAACATATACAATTCAATTCCATTCACTCAATCGTACAGAAATGTCCTGCCTGAAGTAGCACTCAATTTTCACTGTTTCTAATAGGGGAGGAAGGACAAAGGCTGACTCATACTATCAGAAAGCACAGATGATGAGTTAATCCCATGAGAGACACAAAAAATGCTTTTCTTACAGTGATCACTTTGAGCAGACTCCAGCAAACATTCCCCTCTGAGAAAACAGAAGCTTCCAGACACTGAAAGAGGGAAGTTCTTACTGGAAATCTCTATAGAAATTCTCTAGAGTGAAAAATGACTGGAAGAGTATGAGAAACATGAAATCTAATTTTTTTTTAAAAAAAGTCTTTTATACTACACTTGTGCTTACTGCATTTAAGTAACTGCATTAGTCTACCAAAATTATTTGGAATTAAAAATAAAAAAAGCCATGCCAGATGCTGTATTTGATTTGCTTTTCAAATATTTACTTCCCAACTTCAACTACTAACTGAACACATGGGCTTTCAAAAATAAAATAACAAGAAAATGTGTATTTTGGGGAGAAGAAAATTTATTACTATCTTAAGTAAAAAGTACAATTTGAGATCCACTCTGGTATGCAAATAGTAACATTACTGCAAATGTACTTACTAGGCATGGCTTCATTTTATGGGTTTTTTTAAGGTAATGTAGTATTTTCTGCAGTCTTTCATCTACTAGTCTTACTGTTTGGAAGGGAAAATTGGAAAATATTCATCTCTAAAACATAACAAATTACAATTGAAAAATTAAGGAAATATTTGTACAAACTTCAAAACACTTTCCGATTTCTTCCAGTAGTGGGCAAATTTTTGGTTTATTAGCATAGTGAAGATACATCAGCACATCAAATCTGAGTTTAATTTGAGGATTAAGCAAGTGAGAAAAAGTTCAGGAAGCATGCACTCCTGACAATAGAATGGGTATTGACAGAAGGACACAGAAAGGACTAAGTGGCACATACAAATTAGTGCACTTAAGCCCTGAATTACTAATGAAAGGAGAAACATCTGCCTCTCTTACCAGCTTCTGCCTTTGTTTTTTTAAAGTCTCAATTGCCCCAACACAATTGTTATGTGCAGTGTCCACCAATCAGAGCTTTCTTGGCTGTCCTTTTCCTTGTTTAGCCATAGTATTTGATAGCCCTGGAAGAGAGACCCTGCAGAATCTGGGGAACGTTATTGACCTCAGACTGGAATACAGATGCTTCTTTAAAAACTAAAGATATAAGGCATGATTGGATTGAAACTGGGAAGACTACATTGAACACACCTATGGTGATTCCTTGCAATGCCATCTGGCAAGTGCAAGCTAAGAGAGTGGCTAAAAGGTTCACCACTTAGAGGTGCTGGAAGCAACACATAATGGAGATGAAGTGAGATCAATTAATAAGGAGAAAGGATGCAACTGAACTCATTCCAAGGGCCCAATGTTACTAAAAGCTAAACTATTTCTGGAGAATCTTGTTCCATTTATATCCAGAAAAAGCGGTGTGATCTGATATTTAAAGAGCAGCTATAATGGGAAAGCAAAAGCACCAAATGGCAGGAGCCCAAGGCACCAGCCAACAGCTCTGGTTGGAAATTAAGGAAAGATATCTTGCAGCATCGATACAAGGAGAAGGAATTACTCATGTAACCTATTTTTCAAAGGAGTTTTAGAAAGGTAGGTTACCCCTGTTACGGCAGATTTGAGAGATATAGCAGCCACTTAGATATAGAAATCTGTTTCTCACTGCTACATGCTACAATAAAACTACTGGCATCAAAACTGGGCTACACAGGGCCCTGACATCTCAAGCACCTGTGTGTAACAGAAGTACAGAAGAAATCATCCACTTCACATATCAATAAGCTATTTTCTGAAGTACTGGTAGTGCACTATAACAATTGAAAGACATAAAGGAGCAAAACTGAAATAACACAAAAGATGCTTAAAACAATGAAGCAGTAGAAACAGCTAGCATACTGATTTATGGATTAAAGACAAAGGGCAAAGAGGGAAGAAAGCCAAGAGAGAAAAAGCAAGAAACAGAGGAGGAGGTAGGGGTTTTATTCTTTTCTACTTGGTTAAGATTCAAAAAAATGCAAGCCTTTAGAAAATGCTGCACTGCAAAGCATTATAAACCTACTTATTGTGTTGCAGGAGGTTATAAAAATGAGTTATAGAAATGACTGAAAACACAAAGAAAAAAATCGGTTCCTGCTATAGTATGTTTTTTATTGCACTTATTACTGAAAAATTTTGCTACAGAGGCTGGCTAGAAGCAGTGAATTTACCTATGCCATAAGCCTACTGCCAAATCAACTGATCATATATCAGCATTTGTAAGAAATGTATGAATTTACAACGGATATACAATGGTAATTCATTGCAGCCAGACAAACGTGCTTATCAGGTAATTTCTATACTCCGCACACATTAGCTGTTTGCTGAAATAAGCATTTTCAACAAAAGTCAAAACTGCACAAAGCACCATTGCACAAAAACAGCTGAATTTTTTTGTGTGAGGGGAAGGGTAATGTTAATTACAGTGGCTTTAAAAATAGCCTCCCTCTTTATTTACTTTGAAAATGATCAAACTTAATATAACCAGAGCTGAACTCTGAACTCTGTTTTGGCCCCTTCTTTGTCACCAGCACTTGGGTACTTTCATGCCAGAACATGGGACACTGCCAGCCCAGAAGCACCCCTGCCCCACTCCAGACACCCTTTCCTGCCCTCCTGCTGCCTTCAGCACAGGCTGGAGGAGATTACGAAAGTTAGCAGTTGCAGGGAGTTGAACAATCCCATTGAGTGATGTCTGTAGCAAAAAAGTTGTCCACAATCAAAGCACAACTAAATTGGTAAGAATGAGTATTTCACATCCCTCTATATCACTAATTGAGGGGAATGCCATTTGGAGTTATATGCAGTTTGTCAGCCAAGAGAGAAAAACATTCCTG
>NW_008684242.1:296862-304856 GCF_000695815.1 Acanthisitta chloris
AAGCACCTGCAAAGGCAGCCCCAGTCATACCAGGGATCAAGCAAAGCCAAGAGCCAGAGCAAAATACAACTCCTGTGAAACAAAGTTGGCATTGCAGATGAGAAGGGGAAAAAAAAAGAACATTCTGAATGCTCCTAATGCATTTAAAATAAATCTGCAAGAAATGAATAGAAACAATTGTTCCTTGTCACTGAGAAAATGCCATGCATGAGCTTATGAATAATATTAAAATGACCTGTTTTAGAACATAGTCTCCACCATCAGTGATACAAAAAATTCTCTGCTTTATAAGATTATTCCACACAATAAGCATTGTTTGAAATGTGATTGTATCCTCCGAGGCTAATAAGCTACTTACAATATACCATTCCCAAAATTCACCTTCCAGATGTGAGCATGTAGCTAAGCGAACAAAGTATTTGAATTGTTCATTTTTTTGTCCCATTTTATGTATTAAACATAAGGTTTCATATTTTTGCTGCTTCTTCTACCACTTTCTTTTCATAAACAAATGATTTCTGTTACTTTAGATCATTACATATATTCCAAATGAGGGGTTGACATTAGTATATTATTACAGCCACATTTTGACTATGAAATCCTCTTAATCCATGGAATTCTCGAAATGCCAATATAAGGCTTCCAAATTTGAAATGCTGTCCTCAGTGCATCATGTTTCCTGCTTAACACAGTATTTATTCAGTGTCTGTCTACTTCATGGAAAAGTATTAGCGCCATATTAGCGTTATAGCACCTCATTGCTCTCCATTAAGTTAGTTTCTTCCTTCTTCTCAACATCAACATATAGTTCTGGCTCACTCTCCATCAGTTTGTTTCCCACAATACACTCCTTAGTACATGCACCCATCAGTCCAGCAGAGTCCTGAGTCCCCAGCTTAGAGGGAACGTCTTTCCACCTTCAAGGTACATTTGATCAACATTACAGGCTCAGGCAGTATGTTTAATTTTCTCTTCCATTAGTGCCATCAGTGTCTGACAGGTGTTTGTAGTATTTTGTATGCTTAAAATATGTTGAGTCATCAAAAAGGCAGTTGCAGAAACTTCAGGATAAGTTATATATTTGCTTTTATTTTCGTTCAAGCTTCTTCTGTGAGCATACCTTCTAATAGTTGGTTGTCACCTAAAGAAAAGGCTCTTTTCACCCATGGGACAGTCCTGCATCTAATTCCAGTACTACTTGTTCAATTCTTCACAAGTGAAGCTTGTTTCTGTATTATATATTCCACACACATAAAAAAAATCTACAGATCATACATTTTTTAGAAGTATGATGGGTTATTGGCTCACCCACACACAGCAAACCATCTTAGAAGTAAATCAGTGTTTTGGTCACATAACTTTTGTCTCCTTTGGGAGGACATAAAATTCACACTGCTCCCACTGTGCCTTGTGCAGCAGCATTGATCATCCCACTAGAAAACTGCTGCTCTGCTGGACAGAAAAGAATTCTACAGAGAGACTGGATTTCAAAATATCTTTCATTAATAGACACAATCTTTCATTGCTCTTAGCATCTGTCTACAAGCATCTTTTCAACCAGCACCTCAGAAAAATCGCATTTCAAAGGAGATGGAAGGGGACAGGAGGCAGATAGCTAGAGCAGTCTATGCTATAGAGCTATTAAGTCATAAAACAGAGTACCATAAGCCTGGACTTTCATTCTTTGTTCTCTCTCTGGACTACCATCTAACAATATTTCTGAAATGTCAAACACAGATACCTCCACCTAATGATTATCCAACAATGAGTGAGACGTGGTGGGTAGAACGCCCTGACCTTTCCAGTATGAATGCACACATTTTGAACACTCAGGTCTCAGCAGTAAGGTCCATGGCTGCATCAAGCAAGACAGCCAGCTCTGCACTGTGCAGCAGGATTTCTGCTAATAGCACTCCCCACAGGAGAAAGGCAAGGTACAGCTTCCACAGCACTGTGACAGGAGAGGAACTGAGCCCAGCACACCAGACTGGCCTTTTGAGAGAGAGGATCCTCTCCTGCTGTAAAAATAAATCCAGTCCTGTTTATAAGATGAGGCACATCTGCAGCTAGCATACCTCACCATTTCTGTGGCAATTTAAATTAGCTGAGAAGGTGGTTCTTTTAATAAAAAAATAAAGTTGGTTATTCCACTTAACATATCATTTAAATCACAAACCACAAAATGCAATCCCCCCAAAATGTCACAGAATGGATCTGATATCAAACAACCAGAAAACAACCATAAAAAGCCTTCCAGTCAGGCTCAGGTAAGAATGCATAGACACACTATATTTTCATGCAAGTCTGCTTTGTAAGAGTTAATGTTGATCAACATCCTTTATTATTTAGCATGTGTGATTGATTGCTCTTAGCCACACAACTCTCTTTCCTGACATCATTGTGCCCTTGCACACAAAAGATCCACAATTATCTCTGCACACCCTTCATGAGTTCTGGCATTGAAGTATCTTGAAGCACTTGGAATATGACTGACATTAAGACACCAGTGTGTGACTGTACATGGGAGTTCATACATTTGTATTCATAGACATACATATATATATATATATAACATGCTGTGTGCATATACACACACACAAAGGATGTACACTGGGGAGGTACAGAATGTTTCTGACTTCATTACTTTCAAACATCTTTCACCAACAGGACAACATGTAGCTACACACTTCCTTAGCACAACCACATTTCAGTTTTTGATCATGGTCTTAAAGCCCTAAATTGCAAGAGTACTTGAATAGATCCATGGCTATTTCTTATGTTTTCAGACTTAGAAGGCAACGAAAAAGGTTTCTTACATTTTGTAGAGGGTAAAAATTGATCTCATAAAAGCTAGAAAGATCGCTTCTGGAGACAGACTCACTCTACAATTTATGCCCAGTGACACTAAACCAGAACCCCAAGTCTGATCATGTTACAATGCTAAAATGTATTTATAAACAAAATCTACTGTGCACCCTTATTATTCTTGCGGATGTTTTCTTTCACTGCTATTTTTAACACCTTTAGGTTGCCATTCGATCTGAAGACTATCAATTGATCATGACAGATTACCTTTAAGAGACTTCAGTAATTGTTTGGAGGATCATTTACTTATTTAAAATATATCTACTAGACTGCACAAACTCTTTGCAAACATGCAATACCAAAATATGAACACAAATCAATCTCCAAGCAGGAGACTAGGAAAACAAGTTCTCAGGCATTGGGAGTAGAGTCAACTCAGTGCACTACTCCAGTCTGTTCTGTGGCAAGCAGTTAACTACCGGGTAAGAGACATACCCTGGAATTAAGCAAGACCAGCTTTACTTTTATTGCAACTATACATGAAATCTAAGTTCTGATGGGTACTCGCATGATAAGCAGAAGAGGATTATGCCTGAAAAATCACCTTTTCTCTTCATAAATAGCTGTTCTTTCCTTCCACCTAGCAAGAAGAATGATTCAGAAAAACTCAGCCTTGTAAATTTTTCCATTAACGGGCAGCAAGAGACAGTTATCCTCATATTTCATTTAGCTTTTTGACTAGAAATTAAAGGTTAAAATGTCAACTCGTTCAAGTCTTGCAGTGCTTGGGAGAAGCAAACATAAATTCAAATTCCATAGAACGGCACAATCATCTAGGAGGGAAGAGAGTTCCGCAGATCAGCAGCTCAAGGCGAGGATAGGGATACACTGCTCAAATCACTACACAGTTTAGTGTTTCCTCTCTAGCTCCACTTCTAATTTACAGTTTATAATGACTCAAAGGAAGAGATGTTTTCCCACATCGTTTTGTATGCTGCATATTCTGCACTTGTGTTAATGTGCATTAAATATATCACACATTGAAAATAACTTAGATAACAAAATCAAGGTAGCAGTGTTTTTGAAGACATTTCCCTTCATCTTCTCCTCCTTGCAATACATTCATATGAATTACTATAGAAATGCTTCTTACCTTAAAGGTTATGAGTACACACATGGAAGCAATTAACAAATGACATGCTGTGGAAAATGTCATTTGAAAGATATGATCTTTTGCAAAGCAGTATCCTATAAGGCAATTAAAAGGAACATTACCAAAATCTTGGCAAATCTGCACTGACTGCCATTCTTTTGGTGACAAAGACAAGAAAAAAAAATAGTTCATTTTTTAAATTAGTCTATTGCATATGAATGTGTTAACTTTCAAGCTATATAAAATTGTCTTTGCAAAAATACAAGGTAAGAGCTTATTTGACTATAAATTAGTTGCATTGCCAGTTCTTCCATTCATTTTGAAAACAAGTTGCATTTCTGACAATCTAGCATTACCAATGAATTAAGAACTAGTTCACTATGCAACAACATAATGACACTTTAATTTTGGAGAAAATAATTCACCAACCCTAAATTAACTGGAATTTCTCACTTCTACAGTAGAGATCAATGCAGAATGTAGACACATGATTTTGGCACTTAAAATGTACTTTCCGTGAAAATGAATAGGACCCATTTTACATGATGTTCCTTTCCAAATTAGTTGATAAGACAATGCTAGTGGAAACCAAAACTAACTATATTGTGCATATAACTAAGAGAATCATACTGAATAAAAAATATTCTAAATTCAAGCTTTATTGGCTCTTTGAAAAACAGAATTAAGAGAAAACAGCCGAATACTCATGTATAAAATGCTTAGCTTTCTTTCCCCAGAAAATTATCTAAAGCAATACAAGTTTTTAAGTAGACATTTATTTTTAGGAAATTATCTAACCTACTCTGCAAGATAATATGACTGCGATCTGGTTCTATACCATGCTGAGAACTGAAAGCCTTAGAATGAGAGCCCTCAGTAGACCAAAATCTTCTGAGGTATAAATATAGTAATATACAAGTAGCATCATAAATATAGCACCAGAAATGAGTTCCTGAATTAATTGCAAGCTAAAAAATATACACAAGACTAGAAAAGGAATCAGCTGAAGGCAACATGAATGAGCCAAACAATGTGTGATGTTTCTTACAAGTTCCCTTCCTTTCACAGGAAATGTCTGTCGTATTTCACTGCTGTGCAAGTTCTCGATTCTCTCAAAAACATAGGCATGTGGAAGACTAGATATCTAAAATTTCTTCATAAAAATATGAATCTACTCCCTCCTTTTGAAACAGCAATTGAGAGGACCAGTTTCCACAAGTATTGTAGTTAAGGCCAGAGCCTGTTCACTGATAGGAAACACGCAGCAGGGAAGGCAGCTTGTTTCATCTACTCATCACCTGTTTCTACTTGAACCTCTCAGGCAGTCCAGCAGTAGTTTCCATCCACTGCAAGCTCCAATAATTGCAAGAATATTACTAAAAAATTACAAGTATTAATTAAAATATCAACTGAATTGATTAGAAGAGATTCCATCCAATTGCTTATTTTATTTCTGTTCATATATAAATGAGGGTTATACACTTAAGAGAACAAAATTAATTAACTTTATGGTCTTTGCCAATTGTTGATTTTATATTTCAGATAAAGAAGTAGAGACATTTTAATTTTAAAAAATATGGGCAATAAGAATTTCCAATAAAATATTTCTCATAAGTCTGCTTCAATGAATTAATAGATATTGTTCGCCATACCAGAAGACACGTTAATTTTCTTCTCATTTCCTTCAGACATTAAAGAAAAATCTAAACCAATTACCAGAACTAGCTTAGTTAAAATGAAGGTTTACAGACATGAACTCGCTCCTGTCATTTAAGGAGTTTTTATTTCCCTTAATGAGGCTGATCAACATTGGCCCCAGAAATCAGCCTTCAGATGATGTTAAATATTCTACGACATGGAAAATTCCTGTCCATGCATATTACTTTTCTAAAAACATATATTTGCTGCTTTCCCCATGAGATTTACATCAGTTTCACAATGCTGACACACATGCATACGATCAGCTTCCTAATGAAAATCAAAACAAGCAAGACTAAGATCCAAACTATCACTTGGATAGTTTTGATTAATACACCATCCATTAGGCATCCATTTCACTACACGATGCAGACTTCTAGATTAGAGCACCATTAATAACTGTTCACAGGCTGAGACATTTACATGAGTTTCTATAATGAAACCACAATGCACAGTGCAACCCTCCGTGATTCAATTTGGCCTTTACCGTCATATAGAAGCAAATTCAATTTGGCAAAAGATTTAGATTGAATAAACATCCCAATCTACAACTGACGATTTAAAATCCTTGGCACTTTCTACTTAGTATTATTTCAATTCAAATGCATTGGAAGTAATGCAGGTGTGGATATTTCTTTAAAAATCTGCTTTTACCAACACCTACTCATAGGCAGCTAATGCTTTCTTTGTTTTCATTGGGAAATTAATGTGGTTTCTATATTTTAAAAAAAGGTAACAATTTGGGGTATTACAAGGTAGGTGAAAGGTCTTATTAAGTCAAGAGAGCAATTGAGCACTTCTGGTTCATCAGGACTTGTTGATTAAGTTAGCTCCAGCTGCCACTTGCTTGTGCTCCTACTCCTCTCACTCTAGCACAGGACAGGACCTAGAGGAAAGCAGCACACGTGCCAGGAGAACAAGCTCAGCACTGAAGAAAATAGCACCATGTGTTTGTGCAAGCAAACATGACATGCCTGCTGCTTTCCGCTCCATCCTGTGGGATGAGGAACATCAGTGACCAAGAGAGGGCTCATTCCAGTCCCCAACCTCCCAGCAAAGCTCACAGAAGACAAGAGACCCAGATGGCCAGTGAGGAGCATAAAGGAAGCCTATGCCCTGGTAGTCATCTTATTTCTGGTGAGACCAACTACTCCCTGATGAGAAGGCTCATTCTCCAAGAAATCCCTTGCTGAAAATACATCCAGAATAACTGTTCTGGCTTCAAACGTAAAGCAAATACTATCCTCCTCAGAAGAGAACTGAACCAGCAGCAACTAGTGTGGCAAAGAACTGGAGGTTACAGAACTTCACCTGCAACACCTACAACTGTATTTGATCACTTCTTACGTAGTTGTGTGATTTAAAGTCCACTTTTCACAATCGTGGGAAGACTGACCATAGTTTTGCCAGAGATAAATTGTAATTATAAAAAAAACCCTCTTTAACTGGTAAAAGTATATCTTTTTTTCAAAGAACAACAGCATATTTGTTTTCATTTGTTTTTACCTTGCTGTTTCAGTAACTTATCAAGGACATGTACCTCTTTCTCCTTTGCAATAACTGATTTTCTACCATCCATAGTTTCACATTAATAAAAAAAGATGATTCTGAGATACTTCAAAATCATTATTATTGATAAACAAAAATTCATTCCATTTAGCAACTATTTCAAAGATCTATCTATAGTAAGGAATTAGACCAGGAGACAGTAGGTAGAGTATTTCCATGGAATAATTCTTCCATATATAGGACGAGTGTGGGCTCGATTAATACAAGCCAGCAGAGACAAAATAGGAAGAAAGATTCATGATGTTTTATGACCTTCTATATTTTGAAGCCTAGTCAGTCAGTTAACCAGAGCATGGTTTTATATATATGCACAAACCCTTGATATACTTCCATGATAGCCTGACATTAGGGGAAGGTTTCTGTAAAAGTCCACATTTTAAAGATAGCTAATCCAATTCCAACAGAGGATGACTTCACTGGAATCACATGAAACCATTACAACATGAAGAGACAAACTGTGAAACAATTTCTTTGAATGGTGAATCAATTTTTTGAATGAATGCTCAGTTTCTATATGTCAGGATGTGACATCAACATTTTAAAATGCTTTTCAAAATAACAATTCAAAGAAATATATATATACACGACCCTTCCAGATGTACAATATCTGCAAAGTATTCAAGCCAATGTGTATGAACTAAGGTTTGCCATTCCCACTGAGGCATGCAGCACTTTACTCACTGGTCCCATATACAGTCAGGAATGAAATAAGCGAAAAACCCTAGAGGGACCAAGAGTCTACTTATAATGATTGTCACAATGTAGCAGG
>NW_008684242.1:304876-310184 GCF_000695815.1 Acanthisitta chloris
TTAATAATTTGGGACTCTTCAGTGCAAGATATGCAATTTCTTACAGCAGTAAATAAGCATTCAACTCCTTTTTGTTGTGTCAATATGAGTCCCTTGCACAGTTTAAAGGACAAATCTTTGTTTCACTGCCAACCAGAAGTACTATTATCCCTGCATCTGAACTCGTAATATTCACATTTTTCTAGCTAAATACGGAGTATAAACTGTGCGCTCGACTTGTAGGTGCTTAATTCCTCCGGTGGTTTCTTTTCTGGACTGTATATCCCACCAGCATCAAGTTCTTAATGCATTAGAGGAAATTGTGGAAGTTGCTAACAAATTTAGACTAGGGCAGTTGGTGCTCCAGAAAAGCACTATTTATGATATTTCTGGAAATCTTGTAATAGAGATATTTGTAGTTTATAATATCTATGTCTCTTTAAGGAAGACAAGAGAACATGATAATGTGTATAATTCAGACCTGCATACACATGTCTCAAAGTAAACATGAGATCAAGCTATACATAAATTCCCATATTTAATTTGATTTCACAAACATTGATTATGTATTTATTGACAAAATCTGGTCACTACATTAACATTAAATTAGAATAGTTCATGTTAAGTCATACATTTCATATCCATATTGCTGCAGATGATGAAGTGTACTTGGATTTCTCTGAGGTTAATGCAACAGAATTTTGTTGTTTCATAATTGGTTTCACATCAGCACAGAACCTAGGCTTAAAAAACATCAGATGATGCACTGGCTTCTTAGAAGAGGTTGTCTGAAGTGACAGTTCAATCCTATTAAAACACTTCTTATGTCTAAAACTAATTTGCAGGATAGATGCAAATTAATACAAATCTTACTGGTATGCAATCTCTTTTCTGTTCGTAATTCAGCACTTTGACACCCTCTTTCATAACATTTCTCCCACCATGCCCCTGAGAAAGCTGGTAGAAATGGAAGGATGAAATTCTGCTCTAACTATAAGTAAACATAAGCATGTGTCTAGCTTAAAAGTGTCCATGCTCAGATTCAAAGTCAGAATCTGATCTTCAACACACATAATAAGAGCATATATGGTCTCAGACTCCACCCTGCACCTGAAACATCCATTAGGACTTCAACTTCACATGCATTACTTTGGTTAGAGTCTTGAATTTTAAGCTCTTAAGGCAGAATAATCATCTTTATTCAATAAGGACAATTTTTCCCTAGGGTTTTTGTTTGATTGCTTAAAAAAAAAAATTTAAAAACCAACAAAACAAAAACCCAAGAACCCCAACAACTTGCTTTTGCTTAGTATCTTTAATATTTTTATGTCAACTTTTTCCTGTTTACAGCATTACATTTGAGTAGGGGCTTGCATAAGGGAAGTTGTCTTTTCATCCACTGAGTTAAAAACACTTTGCTATGTTACTATTGCTATAACTATTTTTCTTTAACATGAAAGATGAAAATTATCTATAGGAGAACAGCATAAGTCATATCAGTCTTTTGATATTTTCACTGCTGCATTTAAGTCTGTGGATGAAAAATTACTACTATCTTTCTTAAAAAAAATAAATAAATCCTGTCTGATGAAACCATGCTCTGCTTTCCATAATTCCACAAAATGGTTATGAATATGTTAGGGCTAGAATAAGAGGATTTACACCAAAAATCTGAAACAGCTACCATTTCTTTCATCAATGGAAACAAAAATAATCATTCAAAGGGCAACTCAGAACAATTAAGTTGGGCTCCTAGAGACCAAATATGAATTATCTTCTCCTGGTGCTTGCTACTTTACATAAGCTGCATAGGAGAGACTATGGTTTATAGATCATTCAGGTTTTATACACATCAGAGGAATGAGATTCTAGCACAGTCTTCTGATGGGTATGGTAGGAACAAACAACTGAGCAAACTATTCTAAAATGTGATACCATTTCACAAAGAAGCTATTCGAGCAAGTCAAAAGAAATCCTCTACTACACAGGATATGTCAAGTATGTCTTCTACTTTCTTGGTGGCTCAAATCTCAACAAAACATGTACAAAACCCTGAAATATTAATGTTTAAAGAAAGTATCAGAATTTGGGAAACTTTCGCGATGCAAGCTCTGACTTCAGTCTCCAGCTGAGGACACATTAAAACTGTTGCTGTGTTTCATCATAAAGCCAAACCAAAATTGACTTTGCATTCATTTACATGCAAACACTTGTCAGGGCACAATTTCTATTTAGATTATCTACTTAATTTGCATTATTCCTTTCCTAAGCAGTATCTGAGCCAAATACTAAACTGCTGTCATTTAGAAAAATGAGGAGTTTGAAAATCTACATTCTCCATTCAGTGAATTGTAATGGGAGGATTGTAAGAAAAATTTTTGTTCATTAAAAATGAATTCCTGAGTCTGAACCACTGAGATAAAAAAACACCAACAGCTAGAAAATTCCCACACTGGATGCTTTGCCATTCTCAGAGAAGTCAGTAGATACCTTACTGAAAACATGGAAGACAGGGAGTGCAATCTGTGTAAGGCTAAATTATGCCTAAGAAAGCACTGGTATTTCCAGAACTGAGTCTTAAATATCCCTTTTCCCAGCCACAATTTCAGTTTTGATTTCCAGCAATTCAATAGAAGAGATTCTTCTATTGGGTTGCAAATGTCAAGTACTGCAAAAGACTCAAAACCCATGAGTCGAACATAAAAGCTTAATAGTCTTCTGTTTCAAGGGCTTTTAGGATGCACTTTGTTCCCCTTACAAATTTTTTTTCCTTAACACTTTTTAAATAAAATGAAAAAACGTGGAGATTATCACTTAATAACATGGTCCCAGAGGAAAACTGTAAATGTTCTGAAACTTGAATTGGTGCTGACAGCATTGAGCTCAGCAGTAACCCAATTTGGAAGGGATTAACTGAAAATATCTGTACATGTACACATCCACACTTTGTCCCTCCCCTCTGTGCCAACTAGTCCTTTGAGATCTACAGCCACCAGGCTGACTTCCACCCAGCAATTGAGGGCTTAGAAGTTTCTTTTCTTGATATGGTGCAGAGTGGATACAAAAACATGCACCTAAACGATACCCTAGCTAGAGCAAACAACTGAGCAAGTTCAAACAAGTTTTTTCAGCTCTTCTGTTTAACTTTAAGTGTATAAGTCAATGTGTATGGAACAATAATTTTGTTCATTAAAATAGGGCAGCCCTAGCAAGCAAACAATTCTTTTGTGTGCACCTGTGCAAGCATTTTATGCATCTATGCTGTAAATGCATGTCTAGATCCTTGCAAATCCTTTTCTCCTCTCCTCCTGTCTCCCAAACTGTTTCTCAGGTGGTTGGCTTGCTGATGTCAATTGAAACACTTTTCATCTCCAGAGGACAAAAATCGCTCCCTAGACCAAAGCATGGCAAAACCCCTCTGAAATTTATAATACTTCAATATGAAGAATAGCTATTTCAAGACAGAATGCAGTTTTGAACCAAAACCCATAGGCTGCATTTTGAGAGGATCAAACCAGAACATTCTGACAATAGTGTTATAATATCAAATAAAAGTACTTAATATAAACCGTAAGAAACCTGAAAGGTCTTCAGCCTCTTTGCTGGGAAGGAATCTACATTTGACTTCTGCTTCTAAAAGGCAGAACATGTGAATGGATGTTTCTGCCTTCTAGTTCAAGACAAAGAACAGGATATACAGCCAAGAATGCAAGTTGAAAGCAGCTGTAAGAGGTCAGGCTAAAGAGTGCAAGACAGTATGCAATAGCTAGGATCCTTCCTTTCATACACTTTCCTTGTCTTCAACTATTACTGTGCCAGGAGGCTTAATGAATCAGACAATCCAAACATGTTTAATAAACCTGATGGACTACTCTTTTTGCCAGGATTTTGTCCAAACACTGTTAAGTTCACCTTTACATCTGGCTACTACATCATCTCACAGAAATTAGTCCTACAGTTTAATTATCTGTCATATGACAAGATACATCCTTTTATTTAATAACTTACTGGCTCATTAGATACCTCCTCATTCTCATGTTAGGAGACATAAGGAACAAATCATTCCCTCTTCATCTTCTCCCTGCTATTGAAAGAGTTTATAGACTTCAATGAGATGATTATGGGCATGCGGTTTTCCATACTGAGCATCATAATTTATTTACTTTTGTCCCATTCTAAGCCATCCAGGGCATCCAATTGCTTCACCTACCTTTCTCAATCTCCTTTGTGGTTGATCTATATCCTTCAGAGGATAAGTCAAAAAGCAAAATCACATAGTATCCAGTAACAACATTTACCAAGGACACACAGTAGCATAAATAATGCTTTCCAGTTTGGTCTCTCTTCTTCTATTAGAAACTAATAATTATTTTCAATTCCTGAAATTTGGTTGCATTTTTTAGACAACTCAGTACCTGAAACAACACTAAAATCAAACCCAGAACTACCCTGAAGATCATTTCTGAAGTGTAGCCAATTAAGAACCAATTACTGTTCATGTGTAATTAGGACTGTTTCTTCTGACACAGTCTTTCACATAGCATTTTAATCACCTTAGAAAGTATTGCAGTTCTTCGTGGTCCACTTTAGTTTTGCTGTTGTTAATACATATGTGCCAGCAGTACACTTCAACATCCCACTATTCATCCTCTTTTCACAGATCATTTACTAATATACTGAACTACAGAAGTTCATCAAGAAGATTCTTTCTTACTCCATTCCAGCATGAGGGATTTGTTATTTTTTTAACTACAAAAACATCAACCACATTACCTCCTCCTTCCTTTTCTAAATATATATATAGGGCTCAATCAATAGGTTTTGGTAATATAAACATACTGTGCTGACTAAATCACTCTGTACAGTGGCCCTCTGACTTCTCAAAGAATTTTTACAGTGTGGCATCTCTGCAAAAGCTTAGAACTGTTTTTCAATACATAACATCTATTACTAGCTACCAATTCTGTTCTTTTCTATGATTTCCCACTGTAGTGTTGGTCAAAAAATCAAATTTAAGTGCAAGTAAGAAAAAGCATCTTGAACACTACAAGTATCCAGAAGCTGTTCGATGTTTTCTCCAATTCATTTCTCTGCTTCTAATTGCAAAACTGAGTAAAGGACGCAGTTTAGTAGACCATAAGTACATATGAAACACCTGGTTGCTATAGTGCCACCTATAAAGTTCTACAGCATTGTGGAAAAAAAGTGTCTAACAAATAATACTGCTCAAAAAAAGGGTTCAAGCAGCATGATCTAGAAAGGAATAAGGCTCCATATTGTATTACAAGAAAGAAAAACCTGGCTTTTGTACATTAAATGAAGAGGAAAG
>NW_008684242.1:310208-320044 GCF_000695815.1 Acanthisitta chloris
ATAATTAAGGATCATAAAGCTTGCAAAGATTGCATTAGTGACCTTAACTGTAGCATCTCCTAATTTTACTATTTAACATGTGAATATTAATGGTTTCCTAATATTTTGTGTGCAATAGAAATTCACAATCAGAAAGAAAAAATTGAGTCAATTCTCTGGCCTCTATAGGCTCTTCTTTCAACCACAAAGCCAAAAGAAGTGAAACTGATGATCATAAAGCTTGCAAAGATTGCATTAGTGACCTTAACTGTAGCATCTCCTAATTTTACTATTTAACATGTGAATATTAATGGTTTCCTAATATTTTGTGTGCAATAGAAATTCACAATCAGAAAGAAAAAATTGAGTCAATTCTCTGGCCTCTATAGGCTCTTCTTTCAACCACAAAGCCAAAAGAAGTGAAACTGATGCTTAGACTTAACCTAACAAACTTTCTTTCATCATCACAAAGCTTGAGCAAAGGAGCACAAGACAGGGGGAGATGGGAGGTCAGGGAGCACCACTGTTTCTGCACTAAATATACAGACACATGTTCCCAGCTGGTTTGCATTTCTGAGTCTCCCCAAGTGATCAAGAAGCATGCCTCATATTCAAATCTGAGGAAACAGATCCATATCACTGTAGTATTATGAAAAGTGACATTCTTCTATCATATGACATCATTAAACTATATCTATCATATTCAGCTACTTAGCCAAGGAGGAAGGTTGCTCTGTTTCCTACCACCTACGTCTATACATATCCACCCATCTCCTGCTTCAGATAAGTCAAAGAAGGGAATATATTTTTATTCTCTTTGCACAGCACCTGCTTCAGTTAAGACTGAAGGAGGATTCTGGGAGGCTATCCTGATATGAGTATCATAATAGCAATGCTTCTCCTGTATGACTTCCATGGTTTCAAAACTACTGTTAGAATAGTGTGTATAATGGAGCAGGGAAATTGGAGCATGATACAGACCACATCTACATCAGGAAGCAGTGAAGTGCAGGAGGAAGAGCTGTGGAATGCAAACATTTGAGCTGATGGCCACATGTCCTCTTTCAGGGCTTCCAGCTAGTTCTCACTGACTCTACAGACTGCATGCCTACCAGTGCCTTTGGACCACGCCTTGGTGTGCCACAGGACTTTATCTAACAGTTCAGTTTCATCCAGAACAATTTCTACAGTCCAAGTTCACTGGATGATATGAAACAAAAAGGAGGGAATAGCATGCTATGACACATTTCCCTCAAGAGACTGTTCCTGATCTGAAAGCAATTGCCACATCCCACTGGCACTGAATAGCAGCTACCAGTTCTAGCCCTCTACCTCATTCCAACTTCCTACAGTTATCACGATCATTCCCTTCTTTAGAGGAACTTTTCAGGTTCTGCTGCTCTGCTGATAAAGCAGGTAAAGTATGAATTCCTTTGTACAGAAGATGAAACTCATTAAACTTCTGTTGCTAAATTGAAATGTTATACAATCAGAGGAAAAAAACCCACATGCATCTGAGCACTCATTCTTTGCATATGCAGCACTTGTATACAACTGATTAACTTTCATGTGGGATTTGCAGTACTCGTAAAATTAGCCATTTGAATGCCAGAGTCATTTTTATATGGGGGAAAAAAAGTATGGAGTTAATAATGAATAAAATTGCAATAATAATAGCTCTTGCTATCTTTATAACTGCCTACATCCCAAATTTCTTCATGGATATTAATACGTAATGCTCCATTTTTTGCCAACAGAACAGATGGCACTTTACTACAAAAAAAGGGAAACAAAACCAGAGATAATGTTGAAAGAGTTGTGAGTTTACTTACAGAAACAGACAGGAGCTAAAACAAACAAAAACAACCTACTTCAGTGCAACAAAAAAGGAGACATTAACTTTGTGGGTATATTTTAAAGGCAAAGGTTTTACTTCTATAGCAATTATACTATACTAAATTTTAAGGTGATGTTTACTCCCAGAGCAGCTGTGAATCCAATATTTAGTTGACCAGGACTGAAAGTAATTACTTCTAGATACTTTGAGGGAAATAAATAAAATGCATTAATTTATAGCACAGCATAATTCCTTTGTACATGCAGCATTTGGGACTATTTAGGTAACAGATAATAGCCTATAATTTACTGAGAAATTATTCTTCACATAAAATGATTGAAATGTAGCAGTGCTGCATGAGGCTGCAAGATGTGGGATACACACAATGGAGCTAACAAAGTGAGGTACCACTAGGCTGAATTTAGGGATGAACCATATTCCATAACAAACACTATTTGATAAGACTTGTGCTGATTCATTTAACAAGTGGCACATTTCAAACGGTTACTACCTTTTCATTTTCAAGTTACCAGAGGTTGTGGCTAAAGGCTGTTTCAGTAACGCTATGCAGAACAACTACCTTATTTCCACCCAGCAGCTCCATGAACAACGATCTCATTATCCTCTCAGTTATCTGTGACTACACCATGACTTGTTTTAGATCGATACTGTTCCATCCCTCCAGGATATTTATGAAGGATATTTATGAAGGATATATCAGCTGCTAGAAAACAATTCTACGTGATACTCCTTCCTTGTTTTAGCTGCAATACCTCTTCCTTTCTGATCATCCTATTTCAACTCAGTCTAATCAAAATGCCTGGCACAAAGCAGATTTCTTCCAGTGCTCAAACTAACATGGCCATTGAATGTCTCAATTTTCTTTTCAAAGCACTTTCACATACTGTTTATAGACTCCCTTCAATCTCCAATTTGTGCATTACACCTACCTGTCACAGAAATAACTGGATAAGATTCTCATTCCAGTGTACTAATCTTTCCTACTTATAAAACTTGTTGCTTTCTACTACTAGCACCCCCTATTTTTGTTCTCTTGCTAAGAAAATATTCTTTTTAAGTCTGCCAACAATGCATATGCAACCTAATGAAGAATCACACACTACTTGTTTACAATCCATTCTCTCTGATCATGTTTTACAGTATTTATCACTTCCTTTGATTAAGACTGCAAGTTCTTCAGGTTTTAATTTCTACTTCTGTAAAGTGCCATGCTAATCATGCACTATAAATGCTACATAATGATAATTAAAACCATTAATCTACTGCCAACAGAAAACTGCAACTGGATTAAAGTAGATTAATTTGTTCTAAACATCACAGCCTGGTGATTTAGTGGAAAATAATACCCAGGATGCCTGCTGTATTTCTAGATTGTTTTGTTTTGTTTTCTCCTTATCCCACAGATTAGCTCCCATAGTTTAGCACTTTGTTCTTTTCTGTAAAGAATCAACATTTACAAGAACTCAATTTTATAATAGATTATCTTTTTCAACAGATTAAGCATTATACCTTTATCAACACTGAACTATCTGTGTCACTTTCCACACACATATGGTGGCATAAGCCAAAGTACACAAGGATCTTTTGTTGTAGCTGCCCAACATTTACACAATCCCATGTGCATATTATTCACAGGTGTCTGCAACTACAATAATGTCACTAACATTCTTGAGCAGAGAAATATTTTTGCAAGTGCTTTTTTCAAAAGCCTCATTAAAACACTGATGAAACAACAAAAAAATCCTATCTCTCATCTGATTTTAAATCAAGTCATGTTCAGGTTCAAAAAGGTGACCAAGTCGCAGTCTGCATTGGTGTCAGTGTGAAAGGCACCAAATCACACAAAAGGACTTCTGCTAAATCTCAAGAAGCAGCAATCAGTGGTAGAATCCATAAGCAGAAGACAGCCCACAAACTCATGTCTTCTTGCTGCTGCTAGTTTATTACACCTTTTACAGCCAACTTCAAGGCAGCCTCCAGTCTTCTCCGATTACTTTTCCTGTAAACTCCATCATTTTTTGTACATAACACTTCCAGGCCATTAAGTGACAGACTGTCAAAGATTAATTGGGCAGAAAAGTATTTTAATAACCAGCTGGACAGCTCGAGCAATAAATTTGTAGTTCTCAGGTGTGCTGGAAATACCTTGCCATGGTTGTTTGTCTTTGTTCCAACACAAACCTAAGTTTACCACTTTGTCTACAGGGACATGCACAGAACTGCACATACATAACTGTATTCAAATTGTATATTTAACTGAACTCATCACCAAGGCCTAAAAGAACAGTTTTGACTGAAAAATAAGCCCATCGCACTCTGCAATAATATTCAACAGTGATTAGAAAAATTAAATTACCTGCAGTCCTTAAAGAGCTCACCATTATCAGACCTTCCAACCTCTGGAATCTAAGTGCAGACAACCTCCCAAATCAGATTATACTACAGACACCTGGCTGGGGAAGCACAAAATGTGCCCTGGCAGGAATATCAAAACTTAATGCAAAAATCCATAGCACTCACTCACTGCCAGGCAGCATACAGCTCATTGGAGACTGCTTGAGCATTACTGCCTACTGGCCAGGAAGCAGTGCAGAGCACATATCAGGACAAACAACTGCCTAAGGCTCAGAAAACTCCTGAGGTGGTGTTAAATCAGTGAGAGGTTGCTACCAACACAGTGGGCTGAAGCAGGTGAGAGCGAATGCTTTGCATGCAAAGTCAGCATTTCCTCACACTTAAGATAAAAACACACCCACAAACGCATCTGAATTAAAAGCTGGTTTGCATTTATATAAACACAGTTATTTCAAACAGCCATTTTATTTTTCTAAACCAATTCATATTTTCTTGAAGGGTGTGTTTCATTTTATTTTCATGTTTCCCAGAGAGATCAGGACTCTTTGAGGAGTATCCTATAGCACATCTGCAGCACTTGAACTTACTGCTGAAACTCTTAAGAACTGTGTTACACACTGCAGTACTTAAGATTAATCAAGGATTGTCAGAGACCTTTTTGTCAGCTGATCTGTAATGACATGGCAAGAAACTCAACCAGCCAACACTAGATATGCACAGAAAAGGAAAACTGTAAGAAAGAGGGTGTGTACAACCACTTCACAATCCAGGTCACTGGGATAGTGTGAGAGAAACAAGATTCTTTTACCAGTCCCATCATCCAAAGCAAGCTGAAGTAGCAACAGAGTAAAGAATCACAAAACACAATGATAGAAGAACTCAATAAATTCAGGTGCTACCACTAGGTAGGAGGAAAAACACTCCATTCAGGAACAAACTTTTCTTTCACATAAATAAAATAGATATAAAAATCCACCTGAATGCTAACAACCCCTTACCTTCAGCAACACTTAAGAAAAGCAATTTTGCAGTTAAAACAGCTGCTATTCAAATCCAGAATTGATGGATGCAATCTAACAACTGGGCAGCAGAGAACAGAAAGAACAGCTTTGGCAACACTTCCCTTTTAAAAAATATAATACCACCGCACTGAAAGCGAACGGCATTTCAAAGACATCTCTGCTACTGAAAACATCTAGAAACAGGGAATTCACCAAAGCTTTATAGAAGTTCTAACCAAAAACAAACTCATTGTCTGCAAGCACCAAAGACCAAAAGTTATTCTCTCTTCCTTGGAATGGACCAGGACATGTAAACGGATGTTACCTGCTTAGTCACACCATGTTCTACACTGCCTCGCAGATGGAAGTGCTGAATCTAGTGTAGCATATTTTGGACATAATCACAAAACACATTATGTCATGTAGATACAGCTCTTGCCTGTAATGACTCTCTGTGCTTTCCTGTCTTAGAACAGACAGCACTTAATTTTGCATGTTGTTTTCAATTTTCAGCAAACCATGCAAAAAAAAGGTGTCAAAGATCAACTTACTTATCTGAAAGCAGGCTAGAAACTTTCAATCATCAATACCTGATATTTCCGTCAAGAAAAACATAGTGAGGACCAATCAGATGAACTACTGCAACAAAAATATTTCCTGAACCAGAGCTCTATAATAAAAATAAAAATATTTTTTCCACATCCAATTCCGGAAGGTTATTTTAAACTTCTAGTCAGTATTTAAAACTTGTGTGCTGTTCACCCTAGGAAACAGGCAAAGAAATCAAATCTTACTATTTAGTTAGTGTTTAAACTTATGATAAAACCAAGGAATAATAAAGTTTCCATTGGAAAGTGTCAGAATCTCAACCAATGTTTCATTAACCCACACTGATATGAAGACATTTCCTCCATTCTCTTCCTAAAAGAAAATGCTGTGAATCAAATGATCACTGGACTGGATTATAAATTTGATTTTTAACAGGGGGGCAAGGAAGGAAAAAAAACAATTCTTCTTATTTTCCAAGATATCATTCACTTCACAAAGACCTCTAAGGCAAAAACTGTCATCGCACATTAAGCCACTACCACACAACTGCTAAAGGCTAAGTATTTGCCTAAACAAATACATATGTGAACTATAAAGCATGTATTTAAAGACTTACAAGCATTTTCTTTTACTTTAGAGGAGTCTGTATTTCACAAGTTAACTCTCTCCTTAGCATGCCCTTAAAAGCTGCTATATTAACAAATCAGCTTTTATCATAAGAAAAGAATTAAAAGTTTTAATAGCAAGGGATGAAACAGGCTACCATGTCTCCCTTCCCAAGTCCTGAGAGCATCAGAAATCCCAATGGTCAACTCCATTCTCACCAGAGGAGTGGCATCAAACAGCTCTATGCTGACATTACTTAACTCCCTTGCTTGGTAGGCAGTCAGAACACCTACAACAGTCGATTTTTGTCCTCTGAGTCTTCCAACAGCCTATTTTTAATTCTGATAGGGTTCATAGCCTATGACAAACATAAGTAAGTACTATTCCTTGAAGACATGACAAGATATTATTCTGGGTAACTCAAAAAACTAAAATAATTCAAAACCAAGCAAATCCAAAACTATTTCCCAGTCTAGCCTGAGTGAGTGGCATATTTCACATTATGCTTTTACAAATTAAATACAAGAATGCAGAGGTCTGAAAGAACCATTTGCTCCATTACATAGCACAATGAAACGTATCCTACCATCCTTCTTGTCCTGGTTTTGCCTGGGACAGAGTTAATTTTCTTCATAGTAGTTGGTACAGTTGGATTTAGTATGAGAATAATGCTGATAATGCTCTCATGTTTCAGTTGGGCTAAGTAGTGACTAAGTCAAGGACTTCATTTTCCCACACTGCCAGCGAGCAGTTGTACATGCCTGGAGCATGGCCCAGGACAGCTGACCTGAACTGGCCAAGGGGATATTCCATACATTAAAGCACTATGTTCAGTATATAAACTGGGGGGACTTGGCCAGATTCCACTGATCATTGCTCAGGTGGGCCAGGCATTGGTCAGCAGGTGGTGAGCAATTGCATTGTGCACCTCTTCTGTTTCATGTTTTAGTTGTGGGGGTTTTTTCCATTACTATTCTTAAGTAGTAATAGTAGTAGTATATTTTAGTTTTATTACCATTATTCTATTTTACTTTATTTCAATTATTAAACTGTTCTTATTGCCATAAGTGATAAAAACCCCTAAGTGTTTAGGGTTTTTTTCTGATTCTCCTACCCTTCCCATCAAGGGTAGGAAGGAGCAAGTGAGCGGCTGCATGATGCTTAGTTGCCAGCTGGGGTTAAAACACAACACTTCATCATGCAGTGGCATAAACAAAACCTTAGGTCTACAGCAATACATTAAACATGATACACTAGTAGGATATAAAGAACAACCAGAGAGAAGAAGAAGAAAACTTCCCTCTTTTCAGTGCATAACACAATCTGACATTAAATTAAAACATAGGATAAAATCATTGCACATTTAATGCCCATGACAAGCCAGGGAATACTTGCTTCAGGAGCCCTTTGACTGTTCTGATCCTCAAATGATCTAAAGAGATTCTGAATCAAGCAGACTTCCAGGCATTAACCCGGTCACCATTAATAAGCGCCTGCCTCTCCTTCTGCTTACCTGCATCTACCCACACTCAGGCTTCCTGTGCAATACACTTTTACACCAGATCTTTCTCATATCAGCCCCCCACCCACATATTTTCCTACATTCAGATGTCCAGAAGAAGCATGCAGACCATGAGATGAAAGGTAACATTGATCAAGATAAACTGACACAGAAATATTTTTTCTTATTTTCTTATTCAACATTGCAGAGGTTTTTGCTTTCAAATCTTCCAAAAAAAAATAGGGAAAAAAGAGTACTTAAATATCAAAACCAGAGGTCAGTGAGTCTTCAGAATTGTTTCATCATTGCATACAGTTACGCCTTGAACAATACAAACTAGAGGGCCTTTATAACAGTTAGGCATTGGATCACCTTTCTTTGGTTCATTACTGTTATACCTTGCTACTAAGTTTTGTAAATTTAGACACATGCTGTGTGCCTATACATTTATTTTAAAAAATATTAAATTGGTCTAAACTTTGAATTATGGACATCTATGGAAATTTTAGGAAAAAGAACATCTATCAAAAGTCCTTTACTTTAGCATCTCACTTCATCCAACATAACTCTCACTATTACTATTTTATGGCTAGAAATTACGAGAAAACCCAGGACTGAAGTCTTTTAAGTGACTGTATAAGTCAACTCTATGGGGGCTAGTAGATCACCTATTATGGAATCACTGCTACCTAACTCCTGCTTTTTTGCAGATGACCTATCACATATCACACCCACACAACAGACCAAGGAGTGAGTTTCCCACTTGGTAAGTCTGATGATACTGAATGCCTACAAGAATGGTCTAAGAAAGGACAAACCTACTTACATAAGACAGGAGCAAAGAGCCATAAAAAAAGTACAGAAAATTGAGAATCTGAAGGTGAATATATTAGAAATTCAGATCCCTACAGATCATGTGTGAGTATTTCTGTCACACATTGACAGGAATTGTACAGCTATAGTGCTAAATGAGAAAACAATCATTTTCATATTTAAAATATGAAAAGTTTTCAATATTTGAACATTATCAATACTTTTGGCAGGTGGGTTTTTCCTGTCTTTGTGATTTTTATTTTTTTTACAAGCAATTAATCCACAGCAGTATCACAGCTCTACTTGTGTATTTAATCACCATCTTCCACAGTACAGAAGGCTGGAGAGGCATAGCATGTGTAGCCATCACAGACAACATTTGGCAACCACTAGGTCACTCCATCAAATAAAGCCTTGTTTCATTACAGTTAAGACTTGTAGAAGTGGCAGAAAGGTGGCAAAGTTAGTTTACATTAATGATTTTAAGTTGCTTGTTTATTTGTTCTGAATACCTTTTTATGGAACAACTCAACCTTAACTTCTGAAAGACTTAGGTAATTTATTATTCTTTATTGAAGCTATAAAAATATAAATCCCTATTCCCAAGGAAGACAGGATGATTATAAAAAAAGGTAAAATTTATTAATCAGATGCTAAATAGTGAGCTCCAGTGACACCTCAAAGAGAAGTAACCTACATCTATTTGGATGGTAAACACTCCATGCACTTATCATAGAGCTAATTTAAGATCACATGCTTAAGCTTTGTTCCTATTATTATTCTTATTTTCAGTAAATCTATAGATAATTACTAAGTTAACTTAAATTGAGAAGAGAGCTAAATGGTTCTTTAGCTTTCCATAGTGGACAGTTACTGCTGCATGCTGAGATTTTTAATCATGAGTTCACAGGCCAAAATTTTAAATCAACAGGAGACATCAAAAATTCAGCAAGGCCAATTAGTGAGATAGGCAGAAAATGATGACCACCTCACCTTGGAAAAAGACCACATTTGTCTGAAGTCTGGTAAATGTCATCTCCCGTCGAGCATACCGAAAACACAAATGAGCATGCTGTAAATGGATACAGGAGCATGTGGGAGGAAAAGCATAAAAAACAAAAACACAAATGCACTGCCTTAAACCTGGTCAGACACCACAGACAGCCATGAGACA
>NW_008684242.1:320079-349214 GCF_000695815.1 Acanthisitta chloris
TACCACTCCGTGGTTTAAGCCTAGAACTGTAGCAAAGTATGATCAGCTTTCTATGATTAATCACTTGTGTTATCCTCACACCCAGGAGCTCTGAGCCAAGAACACCAACAAGCAGAGTACTGCACAGGCACAGACTGCAGCAAGCACAGGGGCTGAAGGGAGTCTATAGCACAGGCAGAAAGCAAAACTTAGCTACAGAGAGCTGGGAGAGTTAAGAGAGACCACTGACATGAATCGGCATGAGAGGTGACAATATCTAGCAGCAACCATACTTTAGCAGAACAAGCTTCTCCAAGGCACTACAGTCCTTTATAAAACATGCTGAAAACAAAATCAAGGACTACCCTCCTCCGACACACATCAAAAATTGTCTTCCAGCTTGAGAAGCACAAAACATATGAAAACAGGAAACACCAAACAGAAAGGTGTAAGAACAGCAAAGTGTTTTTATAATGTATTTACACAGTCAGGATAATGCCTTAAATCTTTTGGGTCTTTTTACTGTTTATTTCTGATAAATATATTTTCCTGTAACTTTCCCTTAGTTTCACTGCTGGGGCTAACTTAAAGTTTCCATTAGTTAACAAGTAACAAACTAAAGAGAGATTGCCTACCCCAGAAAAATCGAGTATTCTCTGCACATATGCAAGAACAAATATTTTTCTGGTTCAAAAGCTCATTAAACCAGTCTTCAATTTTCTTCTTTACTATTATTAGGTTTCTGTACTGAAGTGGCATTTGCCTTAGTTTTGCATATTATAATTTTTAAATAGTTCTGCATGTCAAATTTGTATCATGTATTCCAGAAAAAAACCAGTTTGTGAAACCACCATGTAGCTTTTCAAAATTTCTTCACACAGACCTAAAAGACGACACAGTACCCTCAAACATTCATCATCTGCTTAAACAATTTGCTACTTAGTACTAAGTCTTTCACAGTCTTTAAAGGTAAAAATGCACAATTTCATAATCCTTTTTAATTCCCTCCACTTCAATTTTCCATGCTTAACGTGATGAGACAGTGGTTTTGTTGTGGATTTTTTTCTTCTTTATGCCTATTTTACATATACCATTCACTGTCAACACATGTTCCACAGTATGCTCAGTTTCCAATTAGCAAAAAAAGATTTTCCAAAAATGCCATCTTTCCCATTGTAGATGTAATTGAGGCACAATCCCTGCCTAGTTTCCAGTGCCAATTGGACACAGTATCGTAATTTCAGCAATGTCTACAGAGATACCCTTATGTAACCAAACTTTCCTGGAAGAGCAACAGGTCAATCTCATTGCTACTGGACATAATTCATTTCCATATTTAGCTTTAAGTATGAAGACATTGCCAAATCCTTGACCTAAGATATAGGTGGTCTCTGTTCCAAATAGGTCTCTGCTTTCTAGCATCATAAAATCAGTTCCTTTTAAAATGGCTACTTCATAAACTGGGAAAGGTGTCTAATACACACAAAGTCCTTTACTTACACTAAGCAAAGGAAAGCCTGAAATGTTAGAACAGGATAGTAGGGACACACATTGCCTAGAAACTAAATCAAACTAACTTATCTGTGGGTTTCTGCAGTTAAATTAAAAACATACAAGAAAATAAACATATGGTAGACGTAAATTTAGACCAAGCGACACCTTTAATCATTATAATTTATGTTACCCAAAGAAACGACTATTCTGCTCCCTATTTTTATTCTTATGTTTATCCACTTTCCTTTCTTCTTCCTTGCACAGAGAAACAGAGAAGCAGACCAGAAATGCTTTAAAAACCATCACCACGTATTTCTGTTCCTTCCTAGGAGTAAAATGCTACCTGGATATTTTCTGACCTCTAAATATAAAAATTCTAAGAGACTGGAAGTGCTACAGTAATACAGCATTTACTGCAGGTCCTCATTATTCAGTAGGCTGAATTAGAAGCTTGCTGAGCCCAATCATGCAGCTGAGCCACTATCTCACTGGGACAGAAAAGCCTATCCAGGTAACTTCAGTGGTTGCACTGAGGTCTCCATTTGAATGTGACAAACCAAAGAACATCTTTTCTTAGAACACATCATGTAGGTATGTCTAGATTACATATGCGCATGTGTGTATATATGTGTATGTTGATTTAAAAAAAAGGCATTACACCATGCACCAAAACACAACATTCACTTTTTTCAGTCACACAAAAAAAAAGGGGGAGAGGAATGAGGAGGGAAGTGTGACAAGTACCTACACCTGCTAGACACACAGTATACATAAAAAGCAGTAATGTATTTAAAATGCTAAATCCAGGTTCTAAATCTACAGTACTTTACTAGATCAGGAAGATGCAGTAAGAAGTAACAGCAACTTGAAAATAGTTGTCCTGCTTACTTTTGTACACCTCTCACCTTTCACAAAAATGAGATATTCAAGCATTCAAAACACCATGTAATAGCAGATAAATCATGTTTAAGAGGTTCAGAACAGACTGCATAGTTATTTCTAGACTCAGTTTCATACTGTCCTATCAAAGTTTGCATCACTGCCTGCAGATCCACCTTCTTAACAATACAAAGATGAGCTGTTATTTTCATCACAAAAAAAAATTATTACATGAATTTTTAAATTAAACATCCTACCAAGGAAATGGTTCATTTCCTCTATAGAGAGACAAAGTCAATAAATTATATCTTAACTACTGCATTTATCTATGAAGTTACTTTATGAAAACAGCAATTTTGTATTCAAACCAGTAATGAGACCAGAAAGGGAAGCTAGTAAAAAGTTATGCTGAGATGGAAGGAACATTCAATACTTGCCCTTGCTTCCGTTCTCAGTAATGAAGAATATTGTGCTTCAGATAATTATTTAACCACACAGATGAAGCAAAAATATAAAAACCAAAAACATCTGAGCTTCAACTAGCAAGAAAAGGCCAAAGAGTAATGAGGTAAGACTGACTTTTTCAAATTGTATCTTATTAAATTTGCCAAAGAGTACTTAAATAATAGGCTATTACTGTCTAAGAGTTATTAACAGTTCTCTCTGAGCACCAACAGAAGATGGCAGAAAACTGCAAATATTCTTCTTTTTAAATTAGGGATTAAAGGAGGAGCTAAGGAAGTCACTGTTCATAAGCTTTACTTCAATTCCTGTGGAAAAAAAATAGTAAGCACATCATACATAACGAGAAAATTAGCAACAGCCAACCTGATTTGTCAAGAATCAATCCTGTCAGGCTAATTTCATTTCCTTCAGTGACAGGATAAAAAGCCTTGGGAATATGGGAGTGGCAATGTGGCACTTATCTTGACTTCATTAATTGTCTAAACCTTACAAGATAGTCCCAGGTGCAAGCATACCTAGCTCAAAAACTGTATTTAGGAGTCAACATTTCACTGTCAAGGTTCATATAAAGAGAAATTGCACAGAGACTTGTCTCGAGTCCAGTACGCTGGAATATTTTTATTAACAACAGAATAGCAGAAAAAAGCAATCTTGACTCTAGAAAGGCCTGAGCAGACAAACTGCACCAAGTTTTGCACATGGAGCTTCATGAGAAGCTTAAATGAACAGCAAATTATCCAGAGTCAACCAGACTTTCTGGACAACTAGAGTTTGTCCAGAAAGAAACGAGAAGGGAGAAATCACAATGGTCATTCAATATACATGTGCAAACTATTATGGGAATATTCTCCCTAGCTGTACATTCAGGTATGTGGAGAGTGGCAGGAAGACCTTACATTATACTTCTCCCAATTATAAGGAGTAAAACTTCATTTACAAATCAGAATTAAACACCAAAAAATGCTTTAATATCTAAAAAAGGTTAATTAATTTGTCTTAAAAGCAGCTGTAAATTTCAGAGTCCAGATAAATAACCTTAAGAAGTGACACAGCTAGAGATGATCTCAGCATTTGACACAGTGCACTCTGTTCTTTGATCTGCACTGTTTCTTACCACTCACATTATTTCTTTATGTATTAGAAACATGAAGACACAATATCACCTCAAATGTCTACTTGATCTTTCAGTTCTGAATTCACATGTGCAACTGTGAATTCCCCAGATACAGGCAGGGTGTCTTCCAGAGTCACTCATTTCAAACCTGAAGTTGTGCCTCTTCAGTGCTATTTACAGCATCACACAACCCTTGAATACATATTTCCACATGCAAGTCAGAAAACTGGGGGTTCTACCTCAACAAAAAAATATTTTTTGGCACACTAAAGAGTCAAAAGGAAATGCTGGGGCAGAATCACAAGCACCCAACTTATTATACCTTTTTGTGAACTCCAGGAGAAATTTAGCACATATTTGCCTATCATCAGGAACAGATGTTCTTAGGAAGGTTCCTTGCTAAATCATATTTGCAATTTCAAAGGCCCTTTCAGGTGCAGTCATATCATATACCTCCACAGCACTATGTCTCTCATTTTAAACCAACTCCATTTTATCACTCAGACTGAATTACATTGCTCACCTCATTCACACATCTATAAAAATACTATGACAGACAAGACTGGATAAGGAAGCAGCTTTGCCTTCCATGCACAGCTTCACTGCAATCACACAGACATGGTGCAATTTAATGCTTCACATACATTCTAGGCCAAAAAACTTATATATTCTAGGTGACATGGGAAAACTCTTTGTGACATTCACTTTGCTAAATCTCAGAATTATTACTAGTGAAACCAGATGACAGTAGCAAATGTAACAGTGGACAAGATATAGGATATCACGACTTGAAAGCCATGCCACTTTCTACATAGAAAAATCTGCAATAGGTTTCTCCAAAATACACAGTGATAAAATGTTTCATTCTCCTTTATGTTTACAGTTCCATCCTCAGGTACATTGCATCAGGTGGGAAAGTACTGATGGAGAAGAGGAAAGAGGGCTTCCTCCTCCCTCAAAATGTGAACCCCGAGCATTTGTGCAGCCTCCTGAAGAGTAATCAGTAGGTGGCATTTCAATTCACTTAACTGACAGGTGACCATTTCGTAGATCTTCCCAAAAAGGAAAAGGTGGGGAAGGGGGAGTAATCATTTTCCATTGGAGCATGTGTGCAAATTAATCTCAAATGATCATGCAAAGGAAGTTGCCAGAATCAGTTACAGAAATAGGGGAAATCAGCATTCAGAATTCCTATGGCTGTGATCAAATTAGAAAGAATAAAATGAGCCACAAAATATCAAAAGGAATGGCACTTTATTTACTTTCTTTTGTTCTGCTTTCTTCCACTGAGAGAAATTAAAATGTACTTCCTTTTACAACAAAAAAGCCACAGGCAATGATGGCCTGGTATCTGCACAGATTTACAGCACAAGAGCAAACCAAAAGAAGGTGTGGGTTCTTTTATCTCTTAGTACTTTGTGTAAACCCTGACAGCCTTGCTGCTTGAAACAGTCAAATCACAGAAATAACAGTAAGTCTGAGACAGGGCTATATCAACAACAAGCAGCATTCATTTTCTGTTGGTGAAACTTTTAGGGGTCTGGGGAAGGAGAAGAAAGGTTAAAAAAGAATCAACACAAAGGTCAACATTTGACCAAGGATCACAGCTTATTTACTTTGGCAACTGAGAAATTCTCCAGAGCAGTTACTTCACACTGCCCAGTCTCTCAGACTTCTCCTGCAGCAACAGTAATGTATTCTATTTTCACCTTAGAGAACCTGCAAAAACGTTGCTAAAATGTACTTAAAGAACAAACCAGGCAGTGCTGCAGCAACTGGGCAGATGAGTGTTTTCTGTAATGCAATGCCTATTTGTGCTGGTTTATGTGTCTTTTTGTCTTTTCAACAGGCCCATTTACTCTAGCCACCTTGCCTGCAAAAATTCCAGGCTCCCTTACAGACTGGAGCCACAATACCCCAAGTGCAGTAATGACAGACTGCCAGCTCTCAACAGTGACTCTGACTTCAAAACCCATCCCAGTAAATCACCATTAGGTGAAACAACAAGAGCACAACATTCATACCATCATTAGAAACTGTAAGCCAGCTGTTTCTCTTTCTAAAGTGTCTTTAATCTCCTTTTATTTTTCCCTAAGTCACTACACAAATGTCACTGCCAAAGACTTATCTTCTGCAAAGTTGCTGGGACAGTACCAAAACAGTCATAAAATCTAAACATACTTTATAATCAAATTAAACAATGCTAAACAAGACAAATTATTATACTTAGCTTTACCCTCTGGGCTTTCTTAAAATGATCTAAATCACAGTTCCCTTTCACATGTCCTATGCAACTGGCCTGAAGCCTGAAAAAGATATAGTGTAGAGCATTCTTGCACCTTCTCATTTCTCTTTTAAACCTTCTTGTACTCTGTTCTAGATCTGCCTTTCTGAGTGTAGCATATCAACTATCAGTTAAATTCCATTTCCCTGAATTTCATACAAGAAAATAGACGTATTCTATGCATATATGGTCTTACTTTGTGCTTGATTCAAAAAAGGTATAAGTTGTTCACACATAGTCTGGCATCATTTCTAACTGATTTAAGTTGGCACAACAAACTTACAGTGAGCATGCTGACAGCCAAGTTAATTAAATATGCAAAAGGAACAGTTAGATGGCTTAATTTCTTCTGGCTTGCAGCTGTTAATTTTTTGCTCAGCATATAATGCCTCTTTTTTCTAGAACAATATTCATTATGTTTCGGCACAACCAACTTGAACCTACGGGGAATACAGACCTTCTCAACAATGTACTGAACCTCAGTAATACTAAAGCCTGTGTTTGCTCACTAGCAAAATCTTTATCACTCATTGAAGTTCTGATTAGGAACGTTGAATATTAAAGATAAACATACTTAATCCAGTGCATCATACAGTCTTGGACTGAAGCATAACCTTGGCTTACTCCTAAATTTAACATCTAGTAGGGCCAAACTTGAGAAGTGGGTCCACAAGAATCTTACCAAGTTTAAAAAGTCCAAGTGCAAGGTGTTGCACCTGAGTCAGGGAAATCCCAGACATGAGTACAGAACTCATTGAGACCAGCCCCGTGCAGGACTTGGAGAATATAGTGGATGAAAAGCTGGACATGACCTGGCAATGCATACTTGCAGCCCAGAATTCCAACAGCATTCTGGACTACATCAAAAGAGGTGTGGCCAGAAGATCAAGGGACGTGGTCCTCCCCCATCTGCTCTGCCCTCATGAGACCCTACTGGAGTTCTGAATCCAGATCTGGAGTCCTTGGTATGTGGACCTGTTAAAGCAGGTCCAGAGAATGAACACAAAGACAGTCAGGGCTGGAGCATCTCTGCAATGAAGACAGGCTGAGAAATTGGGGTTGTTCAACATGGAGAAGACTACAGGGACACCTCATTGCAGCCCCAGAGTACCTAAAGAGGGCTTATAAAAAAGAGGGAGAGTGACTTTTCACATGGACATATGGTGACAGGACATGGACCAATGATTTTAAACTAAAAGATGAGACATTTAGATATTAGGAAGAAATTCTTCACTGTGAGGGTGGTGAGGCACTAGAAGAGGTTGCCCAAGGATGCTGTGGATGCCCCAGCCCTGAAAGTGTTCAAAACCCAGTTGGATAGGGCTTTGAGCAACCTGGCCTTGTGGAAGGTATCCCTGTCCATGGCAGGGGGGTTGGAACTGGATGATCATTAAGGTTCCTCCAAATCCAAGCCATTCTGTGATTCCATGATATTTACCGCACTAGCTAAAGCTAGCTTTCCTTTGGTTTTCACATTTTCTATTATTTACTTGTTACTCCATGCAACTGGTCTTTCACGTTTCTTCTTGTATGAACAGATTACATTAACCTAAAACCAGAGTTTTGTTATGAGTGCACGGAAAAATTGGCTGTTCTTCAGCCACACAAAATTATTCCACTGAAACGCACTACTGGTCACTGTTACAACTGGTGAATCAGCGTGTGTATCAGCAACTACTTGTGTTTTATATCACAGGAACAGGTTAACGTGCGTAGACAAACTCAGCCAGTTGTCATATTACACAGACTACAGTTCTACCTTCCTATTGCAGTCACTTGCCAGGAGTGTCAAAATATATGCTCTAAGTTTTAGCAATGCTATTCCCTCTAACGCTTTACTGAATCAATCTTAATCCATAGCCAAAATTAACTATTATCGGGTACCTTTAATTTCTGAGGTTGCTTTATACAAGGAAAAGCACTCCTGAAGTACAGAAAACTAGGATGTATTTTAGACCTTTCTACTCAAACATGTTATTGAGTGATAGTTTAAACATGAGGTTTTTCCAATGGATAAAGCCTACTATAAATCTCAGAACATGATTGCAACTTCCAAAGATTTCTCCATAATCACATAACCACCATCCATAGGCTGGTTTGGGGTTTTTTTTGCACTCTTTTCTAACTAAAACAATTGCTGACACCATGATTAAAAGGCAGCCCATATTTTTAAAACTGTTTTCTAAGAACATCCCTCCCCTCCAGTCCCCACTTCAGCCACATACCCAAACACACACAAAATGCGTATTCAGGTTTTGCTGGCAAAGTGGTAGTTTCTTCCTATGAAAGAGACCATCATCACACCTCTGCAACAGGAAAAAAAGTACAGGAAATATCCTTGCTTTCATCATGCTCTCCTCAACCCATAGTGTCTGAGATGCAATAAATGTCAAGATTTCAGGCAACATTAAGACAGAACTCAGACATCTAGCAAAAAGGAACTTTAGACAAATTGAAAATTAAACATAAATCTAACCTAGTCCCAAAATCATAGAATCCACTTGTTTTCCAACTCTAAATAATTGTAACTAAGCCTAATGGTCTTAGTACAATGGCTCAAAGAGGGACAATGCTCATGAAAGGTCATGTCCAGATGCAGATTCTTTAACAAAACCCTCTCTTCATTTAGAAGTACCCTAATATAGAGGAATATATGCTGAATTGTTTAAGACTGTATTCTTCTTATGAGGACTACAGAAAGAAATCCCAAAGCTAATTTATCACTACCCTGTCAGGCTGTATGAAGTGAAAGATAATGGCCTGCAAACAGATATACAGCTATTTAACTGAAGTAGCTGAGGGACTGCTATTAACTCCTGATGCAAACACATAGCAAAGAAATGAAATTCCATTGATGAGCTTTTCCTTTTTCTTTCCTCCCTTCTTCCAAAAGAGGAATTGCTGTGCTTGCTAGTAAAGAAATACTAAGTGGAGTGGTGGGGATTTTATGTAATCTGTAACATTTATTATGTCTCCATCCTTCTCAGAGGAGCCCAACCATTGCAAATATTAAGTGGGTAACTTTCATTTAAAGTCTGAAGTTTAAAATTTGCTTTCAGTAACAGAAAGAAAGAAAAGAAAGACGTTTGTTTCAACTAGTTTGCAGTGTTGGAACTTGCAGAGAATGAATGCTTCTTTGTAGCAAACAAGAGAGAATATTAACCAAGAGACTTACAGTATTTGATACAGAACATCCAAAATTAAACATGATGGGTGACTGATTATTTCAGGGTTAATAATGCATTCCCCCTTAAAAGGAAAAAAAAAAAAAAGGAAGTAAAAAGCATAGTTCAAATTGAGGCCAAAAATGGCAGGTGACAGAAAGCAGCGACCTCAGATGACTGTTCTAGGACCACATCCCAAAAGCCAGCACAATTAGCACTAATTGATCAGCAGTCTCAGCAGAAATGCCAAGAATTGAGCAAGCACTGAAAACCAAAGACTCTACCTCTCCCCAGAAAGGATGCTTTCTTCAGGTCAGAAATCTGGAACACCAGTGCGCAGAAGCCACCACTTCCCCTATTAACACAACACTGCAACCATAGTTGCAGGGCTCATCAGCAAATCAGGAGCATCTATAGAATCATAAAGGCTGGAAAATACCTCTAAGACCTTCAAGTCCAAGCATTAGCACTGCCAAATCCAGCACTAGACCATGTCCCTACATGACCCATCTACATGTTTTTTGAACACTTCCAGGGATCCATCCCTTCTCTGGGCAGCTTGTTTCAATGCCTGTCCACCCTTTCAGTGAAGATTTTTTTCCTAATATTCAAGCTAAACCTCCCCTGGCACAACTCGAGTTGAGCAGCCTTTCAATTTGTTACTTCACTTGCAGCAACTACCATATTTATCATACAACATAAACCATCAGCAAATATAGTTCTTCTATGACTATGAACAATTGTTTCCTGTAGTGTAACACAGGAGATCAATTATCAGAAACACCATCAACATCTTCTACCCACATTCAATTACCCAACTATGCAGGACAGAGCAAGTTACTTCTGCTCTGAAATAAAATGCTTTGCACCAAAGTATATCAAGAACACACAGCATAAAAACAACACAGGGCAGCCAGAGCACCACGCAGGTCTGCAAGCAGTGGATATGAAATAGGAAGCTTGCAGGGCAACTTTGGAACATGATGTCTCATAGCAGTTTGTCTTGATTAAAAGCAGAAGGGAAGGCAAAAAGGAGGACAGAACTCTTCCAGAGTCCCCGATGACTAACAGTGACAGGACAGCTTCAAACAGCACTATTTTCCCAGCTACATAGTGAGCGCAGGTTTCTTAAAAATAAGCTCAAATGATGTGCCTGAAGAAGACAAGAAAAATGGTCAGTTCTCTAGACACAAACTGGCGAAGCACTATGCTGTTTTAGGCAACTACTGCTCCAGGACTTCATCAATTTGGGCAAGGTAATTAAGCCCTAAGGAAAAGAGAGGAAAAATCACTCCCTGGAAAATGTCAGCAATCAAAAAGCACTGTGGTAAAATACTATGGTAAAAAGGTCTCATATCAAATATTGATCCAGCTCCTGTAAACATGTAAAGTTCACGGAAGTCAACGTTCCCATTAATCCTACATCGCTGCTTTAATAGAACTACCCCATATTTTAGATTCATTTTCATTGCAATAGCAAAATATTTTCAGCTCAAAAGTCAGACTTGCCTTTAAATGTAAGAGGATTCTAAAAGCATATCCCAAAATATTTCTCATCTCCTCTGTCCTTTCCTCCCTTCCACAATACTACTGAAATACTATTAAAAAAGCTATATCCTAGAATGCATCTTATCTTCTGTTAAGTTGCATTTTGCTTGCAAATAGGAATGAGTGTGCAGCACTTCAGAATATTGAAATTATGAAGCTTTGTCCTCTCCAATCTTGCTTTATCTTATTCTCTCACTTTAAAGAAATTATTTTATTTCTACAGAAGCCTGATACATACAAAGAGTGTATCAGAAAGGGTTTACAATAACATACTCATTTATTACACAGTTTTATTTGGCACTGATCCTAATTAGACAAATAGCAAAACAAAGCAGTTACATTTAGGTCAGCCTCATCACTCAAACGTGCACAACCTTTCTCTGAAAGGGGCTAGCAGCATGTTCTTCTGTTTGAGTTCTGAAAACATCATCTGAAAATGCAGAAGGGGGTCAGATGACACAAAGTTTTATGCTACATTAAAGTGCCTTCTCATCACAGGCACAAAATTCAGATATGCACCAAATGCCTGTCTGTGCCACATTGTTACCACTGAAGTTAGACTACGGCAAAAGGATTAGCGCATGAGTATGTGCTGTGACTGTACAGCAGACTCATAGCAGGCCCAGATTTAGATCAAAATTCAGCAAAGTAGTAAGAATTTTTCACATGGGGCAAAAAAGTGAAGCTCCTTTTGAAAGGAAATGGGCAACCCAGTCACAGCTGAAAACTGCTGCACTATCATTTTGACTATTTTAGTCTTCACTCACAAGCTAATAGGGCACTAGCACAGAGAATCATAGAAAAATCCCAAGTTGGAAGACCTCTGGAGGTCAAACCTCCTGCCAATTTCAGGAGCCAATTTCAAAGCTATGTCTTGGCTGCTAAGGGCCTTACCCACTACAATTTTTAATACCTCTAGAGATGGAAATACAACAGCCTCTTTGGGCAGCCTACTCCAGTGCTCAGCTACATTCGCTGTGCAGAATTGTTGCCCTTTCACCCAACTCCCTTGGTGCAGCTTGTTCCCACTGCCTCTTTTCCTTCCACAGGACACCTCCAGGAAAAGCCTGGCTCCATCTTCTACAATCACAACCCACTAGGTAGGCAGTTACAGCAGTTGGAAACCCCTGGAGCCTTCTCTCCTACAAATTAAATGAAGCCAGCTCCTCTTACACCTCTACTCCTAAATCATATGCTTCACCCCCCAAGCACTGCACTCTCCACAGTCTGTCATTATCTCTCAAACTGTGGGTCTGAAACCAACCATGGTATTCCAGACATGACCTCATGAGTGCTAAGTAGACAACAATAAACACTTCTCACTGTCTGGCTACAATCCTTCTCACACCACATGGACCAATGCATTGGGTTACTCCTCAGGTGCAAGAATTTGCTTCAGGTTTTTTGTTGAGGTTGTTTTTTTAAGAACACCTTTATAGGGCTCCTGTCAGCTCATGCCTCTCACTTCGGGCCCCAATATATTGACGGTTCCTCCACAGTCTGATACCATTCACAAACCTGCTGAAGGTGCACCCTGTCCCACTGTTTGGATTCCTAGCAATGCTAAAAAGTACCAGTCTCAGTTGCAACACTCAAGGAACACTGACAGTCCAGACAGTTCTCTTCCCACCTTTTGCCTCATCTATCTAGTCCATATATTCCCAATTTGACTGTGAAAGACTGTGTCAAAAAGTCTTTCTAAAATCATGGTCAGGGAAGAATTCTGCTTTCCCTTCATCCAAAGAGACAGTAGTTTCACTGAAAGCAGTAAGTTTGAGCATTCTTCTTAAAATCCATGCTGGCTCTTCACAATCACATTCTTGTTCTTTTATGCTTGGAAAAGGCTCACTGAAATATACCATTGTTTGAGGACTTACTAGAATGTTTTCCTTAAGGACTGAGGACACAGGAGATATTGGGGAAAGACAGTAAGCTCCTAAATCTTGCTATCAAAAGGTCTTCCTAGTATGTTACGTACAAGTCTCTCCTTAGAATTCTGTCCATTATTCTTCACTCCATCTCCAATCACGATCAGAATCTGCACCTGTGGCAATCACTCGTGAATGAATTAGCTTATACTATCCTCAGAAAGATGATGTGAGTTTTCAGGATTTCATATCTCTCTAGCTTATGAAAACATGAAATATCCCTCCAGTATCTCCCTGATTTTTTTACTAGATCCCTCCAAAAATCCAAAGGGAATCAGTCAATAAATAACATGCTAACAACTAACAAATGACATCTTGCCGACACATCGAAGTCCTAACTGTCCTTGTCTTTCACTGATAGACTGTATACAAAAATGCAGCTTGATAACAATGGAAAATGGAATTCCATTAGATTATAGCTATTATATTTCCAACTGGAATTTCATTTGTTGTCCGTATTTCTAGCTTTCATGCCTTCCGACTCACTGAATAGTAATTTCCAACTTTGACCTGCCTCATTTTTTTAAAGCTATTAAACATTTTCTCCCTTTAGCCTTCCATTGTTTCTGTAGTTGTTGTGATTATTCTATAATAAAGGCAACAAATCAATTTTCATCTCCCAAGAATTCCAGATGCCTATCATTTCAAGTATCCTCCCACCAGCTTTTAGCTTTGCAACTTTTCACCCATATCCAAAAAGAAATTATGGCCATCTCATTCATTTTAAATGACCATTGACTTACGTGCATTCTGATCCTATTTGTATTTCCCCAAATAAGGTTTTCTTATCCTCTCAGTCACTGAACATCATCATGCTACCTTGTCACCCCTTCATTAGCTGTCTGTTGACTATGCTAACCCAAGACAAGACCCAAGTCATGTTTTGTCTGCACAGACACTATCTCATGAAATCACACCAAATGTCAGTTCCTTTACAATCATTTCCAATACAAATGAGGTGTCAGTGTTTGGAGGTGGGGATGGTTACCATTTACACTTCTCAGTTGTTTTCTAAAGTGACAAATCCTAAACTCATGAAAGGCTGACCATTAGGTATTATTTACTAAATCTCCCATTTCAAAATAGCCATTTTTTTTCACTAGCGCACTTCTAGCCTCACTGCAGTCATTATATCCAAGGCTCCCTTTAATTCTGGCCTCCTCCCTTCTATAAGGCTTTATTTTAATTAGAATGTCCCTTATACAACTAGAACCACATTAAGCAGTCGGGACTTAACTTTCTCATCCAAAAAAAGAAACTGCCTGCATAATTTAGCAATCCTTTTGACAACAGACACTGTTTCATTTCCCAACCAACAATCTGCTTAATACAGTAGCCTACTTCAGGACATGTTTCCAAAATTAACTTTTCTTCTCACTTCTGCTGTCCAATGAATGTATTATGTTGCTGCTGTAATGCCTCCTCCTCATCCACATGTGATTACCTGTATTTCACACCTGAATGTCATCAAGTGCCAGTGATTCATGTTCTAAAACAACTTGAAGTCATGTAAACATTAGCAAAAACTGTCTTTGCTGAATTCATTGGAACCAGGATTAACCTACCCATTTTTCAACACAGCCTTTCGTGCCTTTTTTTGCCCCACTCCTCACGACCTTCACCAGTTTTCAAATTTCAAAGGAATAAAGCCTTTGCTCCTACTCTCAAAATTCAATATAATGTAAATGTCTTTTGGAATGCAATCACCAGTACCACAGCAAAAAAAGGAATTTGGCTGACCCTAGCATTTGCTGTGCTTTTAACTTCATGCAGTTTTAGAAATGTAACATTAGCCATAAAAAGATATAAAATAGAAACAGCAGAAAATGAGAGAATTACATTTTAAGCTATGCATTCTTAAAAACAGAACCACAAGATGTGTTTCTGATGCAGTATTTCTCTTCATAGCTGAGCAAGGCAGGAACTCACTTAAGTTACCACATATCACTTCAAGGGTAAAGACTCATGCTGGATCAGATTTGAGATTTCAAGTATTTCATATGAAGGAGGATGAATATTTATTTATTTTTAAAGAGGGTTCTGTTCAAAAATTCATCACACAAGTGAGAGACAAAAAATGAGAAAATACCTTCTCAGCTACTGGCTATGTCCCTCAGCCTGTTTTCCAGTGGATGAATGTTCCAGTCCCTGAATGCTAGCAATGAATTTAAAAAATACCACAGTCTAGTTCCACAAGCAGGATCCATATTTCAATGTAACCATTCCCTTGTCTGACAGAGATGCACTATTTTTTAACTTCTGTCAGGGAAGTTAGATGAAGTTTCACAATTTTCTACTTCATTTTCATAAGTAATAATGTAACTCTAGTCTCTCAGAAAAGATCTATCAATTTGTACCTTACCATGACTTCTTCTGTTCCAAATAAAATTATAAATTCATTCTAGTCTGAGCTTGTTGGATATAACTACGAGAAGATATTCTTTACAGAAAAATCACGTATTAAACACAGAGCAGATGACAGCACCTACAACAGTTTCCTGGTTGTTTGTTGTGAGCATCAAAATGTTACAAAAGAGTTAGGGAACAAACTGCAATCAACAATAAAGCAGAACTTATTACACACTGACAACACAATGTTAAGCATGGACATTTTGCCCTGGTATGCCACTAATTTCAGTGTAAGAGAATCAAACAGCAATACTAGTGAAAAGGTACATCTGTCAAAATTCACCTTGGTATGAAGAAATGAGTGGGAAAAAACGCAGCAAGAGAAGAAATATTCTAAACTTTGTAATTCCTGTTTTTTTCAGCAATGTTGTAATATGTCAAAGTGTTTGTTTTAGTTTCTGCTTTTAAAAAATGCAAAATGAACACTATGAATGCTGAGTGCTATTATTATGTGAGGCTAAGAGTAACAATTATGACTTTCCCCAGTGTAGTTCAATAATAAAGCCTTGTTTACTCTTTTATAAACAGTGCAGTTTAAAACAAACAGCAAACTTCAGGAATTTGTCTTAAATATTTCACTGGCATGTCTCGAATGTTTATTTCATTGGCCCTCTGTTATGCTTCAGAGGACACTTCACATGAAACATTTAGCTGCTAGTTCATGAAGCAGCATAATAAGGACATAATGCAGTAATTCATATACTCTATAGTAAATAATTTCTCTTCAGCAGCTCTGAACTATAATATTATCTGCAGAGGTCACAAGACATGGACAAACTTCTGAAATTCCAAAGACAGGAGTATACAGAGCACTACAAGAAATCCTTCCTGACATGCTGTCACGGTTGCTTTTAGTAATTTCCATACATTTTCTCATCTAAGCATTAACATTTCCATCACCAGACTTCCATATATCATTGCCTTACATTGACACCTGCTGGAAGTGACTGGGATCGTAAACCATTTCTTTTTTCCCCTTCAACCACTGTCTGATTTAACTCTACAGGCAGAGCAACAATTCTGCTTTCAGTAAACTAAGTACAGATCTCTGAAAAAACTAAGCTACATGACTTTTCAACAAGCAGAAAAACATACAATGCATAATTTTAAGCAATGTGTAATTCCCAAGGCTATTGCTGCATGGGTTCTCAATCAGAAAATGTATTTTAATAACAGCCTTTCATAAGATTTTTTTCTACTACCTCTGAGGTAGATTTAAACTCCAAAAATTGAGTATGCAACCATTTACTAGGCTCTCAGGCTAATTAGAAAATAATTATTACGTGAAGAGTCACCGAATAGTTGTTAGACAAACATTTCACAAACAAGTACATACACAAAAATGTGACTACATAGACAATTAAACCATGTCTTTACATTAATGAAAAAAACCCTGCTTTCTTCTCAAAAGCAAATGGACTGTTTAATGACAGAATTGACAGACAAGAACAACTGAGGAACATTTGTTAAAATAGCTTGTCTGTACACAAACTACCATCCATCATTCTTCATAATGAAGCTACATCTCTCAGCACAGCTTTGTAAACAGAAGCACACTGAAACACCCATTAGAGCACAACGTTTTTCCCCATGTGCCAGAACTCCCTCTGTACAGGCTTCACTGTTATGAACCAGATACTGCATGATACTGTTTTCTTACTCCCAAACCCTACATTAGAGGTGGGATGTCTCTAACTTGATGTCATTTTGTATATTCCTTATAACAGAAAGCACAATTCAGACTGAAGCAAGTATGAGGAATTACGGTGGCTTTGCTTTATCATCAGAACAAGACATGATCATGCACTTCCGTTCTCACACACCTTGTACACAAGACACAGACATATTTTCAGAAAAAAATACTGGCAGTTTTAAAGTATCATAAGCAGCAAGAATAGTGAAAATAAGTTCAAAGGCAGCCAGATAAAATTTATATAAGGTTATATCAGTATACATGCAGCTAAAGACCTCTTAAATTTTATGATTTTCCAAAGTTACAAGACAGGATCCTTATATTAAAGTTCAATAATAATACCATAGTATGACCAGTCCAACACAGGCACCAACACTGCAGCAGTATTAACTCATGGACTTTACAGACCAGTTTTAAATTTATTTATATTATTTATTCAATTTAATCTGGTGAGCAATCAAGCTATCCTGAAAAGTTAATTTTACAAGGTAGCTTAGATCATTACCATGGTATTCAACTTCAGATCTACTGAGCCTCTGAAAAAAACAAAACGTAAACACAGTTTTGGTGGAACTAAAAATAGTCATCCACCAAAATAGGTACCATCAAAAATACCTATGAGTGGTAGCCTATGTCAACAAGCTTTTCCTCCAAATTTTCCAGATTTTGTAACTCCAAGAGAACTCCATAAATACAGGCAGGTGAAGTCAGAATTTAATGGCTGCGTATTAGTCTGCTGAAGTCCTCCCTAATTAAAAGTTTCATAAAGCTCAGGAGGAAAAAAACACCGGGCATGGAAGAACACAGATATTCAACATAATGGGTAACCAGGAGTTAAAGTATCACATTTACCAAGAATTAACTAACTCCTATGGAAAAGTGGTAGGATTTATTAAAAATAAATAAATTTACAAAATCATTGACCATAACAGTTTCTTTCCAGACACACTTGTACAATGGCAAGAGAGCACTTTTGTAAAAAATGCATCACTCTGACAAACACAGGGTTAGGGTGTTTTTACATTACATTCTTTACCAAAACACATGAGAGCATGGCATACTATATAGCCTAAGTACTTTCAACACTCACCCCATTCTTACTTTCTCTTCTTTTTATCTCAGAAAGACAACAGAGTTACACACACTCGAGATTTAGGGCTTGCATTTCTTACCTTACAAAGCTTCTGGTAACGAGGAGAAGAAACTGCCATCCTCTGTAAACGATGCAACAACACCACAACTTTCTGCAGAGACGTTCTCACCACAGCCATCATTTTAAGTTTGCCACACTTCTGAAGACACCTCAGAATTTGCATTATAAATGAAGAGCAACTATCATTTCCTCCCGGTCACTGGACAATGATTTGCCAGCTTTCTGAGCATGCTCTCTTCCAGGACTGCTTTTGCAAGCTACAGGCTTTATACGTTTCAAAGGCAAAGGAGATTGATATAGCATAAGTTTGTCTCCCAAAATAACCCCACAAAACAAATGCAAAAAAATAACAGCCTTCACAGATTCTTCTAACCGGTACTGCCCAGCTCTGCTTTTGCAGACAGCAAATGAAGTTGTTGAGCAGTCGAACGTCTGCCACCATTCAGGAATGCACTAAATAGCCATAAAAGGTTATTAATTTAAGCCTGAAAGCTGCAGGAGCAAAAAGAAATTCCTTCAGGAAGACGGCACCAGTGCATCACAACACTTGTTCTTCCCTTGTAGCTGCTTTCTATCAGCAGACTGAGTGTTTGCTCCCTCACTCTGGGAAAGGATGCTCTCATTCTCAGACTGAACGCAGCTCTGGCAGAGCTGTAGAGTGAGTGAATAACAGATTGTGTTATAAATCTTGAGAGAGGAGCACAGGGATACCTGCCCTAATTATATCAGCCATACGTTAAAGGCTAATAAATCACACAGGCATTTCTCAAAACTAGACTACCCAATACAAAAGGAAAAACCACAGGGGGTAAACCTCTTTGCTAGGAAAACTCTCTTAAAGCTAATTTAGTCAAAGGGATCTCAAAGGATTCTCACTTGCACCAGAGAGTAGGAATGTTTTTCAGGAGCCGTTTCCAATTAAAATATTTGCCTGAATGACTTAAGAAAGAATCGGGTTTGGACAAAGTAAAAGCACACAGCTGCATCATCACCTCTTTCTCTAGTCTTCTTTGAATCCAAAGAGCTAACATAATTTTGATACTTTTCCTACGATGAAGCAGAATTATTTAAGCCATCTAAGGATGACAGTAGGACATTCAAGAGCATGGAAGTGTTTTGCTACCAGTGAGGCACTTTCAATGCAATACAGCCAACATACCCCTAGATGTGGCAATACTGCAGCATAACCAGAGCCACTTATTCCTTATTGCTTCCAAAGGTGCTATGATGATTCTGCTTACACCTGTACCAGAGGGGCTGATGTAGCAAAGGTTCAGGCAGGTCACGCAGTACGTGGCAGACACCACTGCAAGTAATCATATTATTTAATGTGCATATTGCACATGAAGATGTATGTCCACGTTTCAAGCACATCAACAAAGAAGGGAGGCAGCAACTAAACCAGCCTGACAAGCTCATACGATCCTAAATAATGTGCAGTTTAGATGCCAGAGCATTATACACTAGTTTGCCTCTTCTAAGGCACTTTCCATCTCAGGGGATGAATGCAATGTGCAAGTTCTTCATACAGAACTCTTCCCATCCAATTCTGCTAACACAACCTTTTCAGCTTTATTTGCAGGACTGAATGAATGTTTTTACCACTCCTCAGGTAAATCCCTTTTACCTTGTTTTGTTCCTGAACGGTCCAGCACTAATGGCAACAAAATTTTGAGGAAACAGAGCCTTCATTCAACTCTGTATTACCATCCTTGCCAGACTTGCCTTCTTTCCTCATCTCCACCACTCATTTGAACCATTTCCCAGCAATACACCATTCCTCCTGGCTTACATCTACTCCCACCACAAGTCTGGTTCCTTTAACCTACTAGCTCTAGCCTACCACCATTTGCTATCATGCTGTTACCAAACATCTTTTAAGAAAATTTATGAAGCAGCACAAGTCTGAACCCACTGAGGCATTCAGAAATGACTGTGCAAAAAGCTCAAGCCTCTTCTGTGGAAGATAGAGCCCACAGTCCACACTTGCCTTCCTTCAGTTCTCTACTTTTTTTTGCCAGATAATAGACAAGTTTGAATCAAGCAGTGAGACAAACTGCCCATGTTGATTTTTATTTACAATAAAATAAAACCTTCACATTATTTTGAACACCTTTACATTTGTAGGCACGGGACTTCACATACATTGACTCAGCATTGCTTCTTATTACTTCCTAGCTTATTTTCTGCATCTTGCTTCAAATTAGATTTTAACCTCTTTCAAGTGGCTGTTAAACATTTTCCAACACAGACTGGAATGTTTTGGCACTAACCTGAAAGGAAATTCTTCTGCAACATTTAGATACTGGGAGAATGAATTGAAAGGAGTAACTCTACAATTCTGGATTTCCTCCTTTTCAAAAGGAAATTGCTACCACTCTCAAAGTTTGCATTATTTACACAGTACTGTTGCTAGCCTCAGGTATCACAATGGAAGGCAAAACAAGGCTTCAGTGCTCAGATCACTGATGCCACTCTAGAGTGGCTCAAGCTGCAACTAAATAAGAAATGTAAGAGGATAGTCCTCCCATGTGTGCACACAGATGCCAGTTTTACAGATGACCCTATTTTGAAAATGCATGACATGTAACAACAGCAACAACAACAAATTCATCATATTTTGTCTATATTCAGCACATTTCACCTGGAATTTATCACACCTTAAAACTCATAGTAAAGTTTTACCTAATGCACAGGCCTTTCTTCACACAGAGCAAAGAAAGTCACAAGCTCTGCATTCTTCTAAAAACCACCTAGAAGAAACACTTCACCACATATTGAACAAAGCACCAAGAGAAGAACATTACGTTTTACCACTCAACAGGGGAAGAACATGAATTGTTCTTTGTTTAATCAGATATTAATCTTAAGAACTTGCAAGGGAGCGGCTTGATTTTTTTAAGGTGCAGCAAAATGTTAGAGCTTCATTTTGTTTTCAGAAGTTCAACAAATATTTGAAAGCTGAAATACTGATTTTGGAGTGTTCACCAGTGCCATGATATGAATGTATTTTCTTATGTTTAAAATAAGATTGTAAGACAGTAGGAGACAAAATTAATTTTGGAAGCCACTATGCTATGACAGTCTTTGATATTATCTACTTCACTTCCTAGGGGAGCTAGAAAAACTTAGAATAATATGTAATGTCACAGGTAAGTTAAGTGATCGTGTGTCACGTGCACAGTATGTAGAAGCATCTGGTCACCGAAACAGACAGACAGTATGAGGTAACAGGATGGTGAACACGGGGAGGCCATGCCCCAGCACCTCCATTTTCCTTCTCAATGGTTACAAGCCAGGCCAACATACACAGTCAAGAGTTGGTTATAGACTTTCTCCACACAGCAGGCAGTCTTGCCCAGCATAGCACAACTCCCCTCACACAGCACAACTCCAGCAGTATTCATCAGATTGCAGCACGACAAAGAAGAGCAAACCATCTTCCACACCCACAGTACTTCACAGCTGCATAGAGCCAACAAGCAATTTGTGAAACATCACGTTTATCTTGTAATTGACTACACAGAATGCAAGGTAATGCAGAAATAAGTCCATTTTACACACACCACTGCCTTCTGAGCTTCCTGTACCTTGTTTCAGCTCTTCCACCTCCACTAGTAGTTGGGGGCTACCAATAGAAACTATAATATTAACTTCCAGGTGTTGCCACTACAGCTTAGTCTCAGCACTTCACAAAGAAAGAGACACATGTCTACAGGTGAGTTACCTGACTGATCAAGAGTATAGAAACATTGATGATTGACATGCCATTGTCATCAGCTACAAGCTTCCACAATATATTGTGCTCTTCACTATGATTAGTGTAAATAGCTTGCTATCAGATACTTTAAACAGTCTTGTTTCATTTAAATTCAATGTTCACTACTAAAAACAACACCTTTTTTACTATGAGCTGTTCAAACCCCGTGACTTTAGAACACAGATGACATTATTCCAAACCCAGAATGCAGTAATAAGTGGTGTCAGTTAAACCCTTCAGTCTTTTCTCAGGTCTCCAGTCTGTGGCCTGTACAGGAAAGAAAGGCCAGCTGGAGAGCTGCTGGACAGTAGGAGAGGGAAAAGAGGTAATCCAAGCATGACAACATCTTGGATTACTAGAAAAGCAGGAGGAAGGGGGCAGGCAGAAATAGGAGGCAATGCAGCCCAGGAGGGCTTTATCTGGGGGGAAGGAGATTAGATTGTTTGGTTGGACAATCACACAACATGACTTGGTTTAATCAAGCGTACACTTCCTGAATACAGTCACCCTCCACGGATATTTAAGAGCCCTCAATGCCACTAACATACAAAAAATATGTGCTTCAAACCTTAGGGATAAAATTCTGCTTCACTCATACACCTGACTTCTAAAATACCATTTTTAAAACACCTTTCAATAGGTTGCAGGTTTCTCCACCCTAGCAGATAGCCTTCCTTCAGAACATTTGCCATTGAGAAAATGCACGAGTAACAGCAGCATTATTTAGTTTCTCACCTGCATCTGCTTTCTGAGTTCCCTTACGCAGGCACTGTCCTGAGCAGTGTTCTCACGCTGGGATGCATCTGCCAGAACATTAACTGTCGTCTCTGCCTCTTGAAGCCACTTGAGGAAGCTCTCCAGATCCTTGTGTGAGGCCTGTACTGTCTTCAGCTCTATCTCCAAGAAATTCTGCCTATCAACAGCTCTGAAAACAAGATCAGTGTCAGAATATTCCCCCATAACATACAGTATTATATATGTCATAATGAAACTACTAAAAGGAATTCTGAAAGATATCTCCAGTAAGAAACTATACATCTGTACATCTTGTTTTATCATTACTTACCTCACTGTTTCTCTGGTTATTATAGCTACAGCTACCCACAAATGTTCTGAAATGGTTATACATGTCACAGACCTTTTTAAAAAGGCACGCAGAAAAACCAAGTTTATTAATTAAAAAATCTAGATTTTCCTTTTAGAGCATTACCACCACAGACTTAAGGTACCACAAATGGTAGAAGTGTTATGCTCGTGTGTGAAAGGTGTGAATGCTTTTCCTCGTCAACAAAAATCATGTGGAGTAGAAGCACTGAGGGTTTAGGGGATTTTTGGTTTCTCTTTTACAGTGGGCAGAAACATTCCTATATCTTAAGAGTTAAAGTTCTACAGGATGAAAAGTCAAATGCTTGGTTCTCTCGACTAGAAGACAAGACTTTTGACACTATCACTCAAACAAACAATAATACACTGCCGTCATAGCAGTCAAGCTATGCTCAACATACTTAAATCACACAAGAAGACTGGCAGAACACAGTCCAAGTTTTCAGTCCTCTGAAATAGCCCTGCTGGAGTAAACACAAAAGTCTGGGATTTTTTAAAATATACTGAGCTAATTTAAAATGTTTGGATTATACTGTTGATCAGCAACTTCAAGTGATTTCTGCAGGGAAAAAAAAAAATCACATTGTACTTCTGCATAACAGTACTGTTTCCTTGTCATTGAAATAAAACTCAGATGGGCAACTATTATAGTCAGCATTTTTAAAAGCCCTGATTAGCAACATTAATTAAAGCATAACAAACTTAATTTCATCCATTTGAGGCTGCTATTCTGCAGGATTCCTTTTCCCAAAATCAGGACAAAAGAAACAAGCTGTTCCACATGAGCACACAGTACAGAAACTCCTAACAGAGCTAACAGCTAGAATGCTGCTGCCAAATAAGCAGGAAGTTCAATTTCATTTTCACATCAAGCACTAACCATATTGTAAGATTTCAGGGGTAAAGTGATATTTAATTTCAAGTAAGGCAAGGCCAAAACACTCAGCATTTGACATTTCCACATTTCTCCAGACAGGCCCAAACTCGTGTCTTCTGCCTCCTCCCACCTACTTCAGCTTGCTTTCCTCCTTGCTGTGCTGGGACAGAAGTACTGCCCAGCAATACTAAGGAATCACTGAGCTTAGAATCACGAGTTTCAGAACTAGTTGAAATATTCCTTCTAGAAAAGAAGCTGTGGGTGTTCAGTACTATTCAAGGTGACGTTTCAAAGCAGGTATTCTGGTTTACTAGCACCTCAGAAAAGACAGATGCAAGAAAAACTGTTTTCCTTCAAGGGCTGCGAGAATATCTCATGCAACCCCAATTCTGCCTGGCTTACATCCCTAAGTATTAGCATAATCAACTGCATTTTCTAGAGATAACTTGCAAAAAGATAGTATTGCAACCCCTACTTTAGGAGCTTAGTTCTTGTGTCACTTGTTAATAATTGCTTTATCCAAAGTAAGACTCTTAGAATCATTCCTGACTTCATGCTTGCCCAAGTTTTGGCTACCAGTAAATGACTAGGAGGGCAAGAAATCTGAATTCTTGCTTCTCACTTGCACACTGGAATGCTTCATGCACTCTTGAGAAAAAGTAATAAAAAGCATGCTAGGGATTACAAATGGTATGACACATATTGTCTAGAAAAGATAACAAGTGCCAGGTAAAAAATTAGAGCACACCAAGGAACTGTGAGAAAAACGTAAAGTAAAAGCAGTTATGAGCTCTAACTTCAAAACCCTCTCCCTCTGCAGGGATTTTCTTCCCTAGCAGGGGGTTAGGGCCAAAGGTGGAAGAACAGGAGTGACAACAGGAAGAACAGACTGGTAATAAAGGTGACCTTCAAAGAAAAAGAAAAGCCCCAAAGGATGAAACACTAAGTGACCCAGATCTCTCAGTCTACGTACTGATGTACTAGATGGGAATTGAGACAACCCAAACTTTGCAGCTAATAACATTCATTGAGGAATGTTGTCTTCAGCCTAAAGCTTTAATTTCTCAAATTTTCTGCCTGGTTGAACTTTTAGGAATGAATGAAATCCTAGTGCAGTCCCACTGCTGTTATGTGTTTGAATTAAAAAAACAATCCTTTCACTAAATATGTACAGATTTACAAGTAATGTTCTAAGATGACATGGGTGTTTTTAACGAGGATGTGCATAGCAGTAGCAAGCAACACTTTTACAGAGCAGATGCAAATCCCTTCATTCCCTTCCAGTAAAGGCCTCAAAAATAAAATAGAAAATGGAGAATTCTGTACTGCAGATTAACAGCTACCCCATGCTACAAAAGATGCCTCAGGTTTTCAAAGAATTCTAACACAATTTCAGCAGCCTCAAAAGACAGAGGGCCCTTCCATGATGCAAGAACTAAGTGTAAGGAGAACCTTGAAAATTATTTTCAAATGCAGCTAACTTAACACAGAGATAGTGGAGAAGATCTAAGCAGATTCTATCAGTAAAGACAAAAAGAAAATTGCAACTCTACTATTTAAGTTTTCATGGCTCTGTTTCAGGTTTCTGTTCCACCCAATTATTTTTTCAGATTTAACCTGAAAATCTGCAATGCATACAAGTATGTGATCAAAAGGAAGTCAGAAAATAACATTTGAGACAGTAGAGACAGCAACTATAATCCATAACTAAGGCAGCACAAACACATAGAATGACTGTAGTTTCACTCTAAAGCATAAAAATAGAACACAAATAGCCAGTGGGCAAAGTATCCAATTTACACAATGTCAAGCTGGGGAACTTCAATCTCTTAATGCCAAAAGTTTTAAAATAATCTCCTTCAACTTTACATGTCATGGCTACAGACTTCCTTGCAGGGTTCTTTCTTATGCTATTCAGGACTGCAATCCTCCCAGGTGATGTTAATAAGGACCCCTTCCACAATCTCCAGGTATGGGAACAAACTCGTATATCAAAGCATTATGCTATGAATACAGATCTGTGCTTATAAAAGCCATAGGGCTACAACTGTGCTCCATGTACAACCCCTGTGTGTCCCAAGATCTGCCACAAAAAGTTAGCTTTGTCACTAGAATTTCTATTTCCTCCATTTAAGCAAGTATAAAAATCTTCACCCTCTTAAAAAGGTGCCTTCACTACACTCTCTCCCCTTGTAATTCTACTGTGCTGCTTGGATGGGGTTACACTGAGCAGCTCCACAGTCTGGTTACACACTGGCTCTGAGTTCTCCTTTACATTCTGTCACCAGTTAAAAATCAAAGCAGATATTCACATTCCTTAGGCTGCAGGCTGCAAAACAGTACCCCCGGTGATAATTGAGATGCTTTAGTTGTATACACAAAATGCAATAGTTTATTATTCTGGACTTTAAGCAGATTCAAAAATAATTAGAAGCTTCCTACAGAAGCTCTCCTTCCTGGCCACCCTCTCTGAGTGGTGGGCAGGTTTATGCCAGTTCTAGCCAAAACACTGCAGAGTCTGAATGTAAATGAGACTACTACAGAGTTATAGTCTACTGTCAATGCTAATCCAACAAGGAGCTGTTTCCCTTCACCTGCTAATTACCTAGGAAACAAGCTGCCACATCAAAAATGACAGAAGTCCATTTTCCTCCAAAGAAGGGTAAGAAGATATTCTACTCTGCTTTCTTCATTACCTACTTATTGAGAATAGTCCTGAGGAGAAAGACTTGGGGGTGTTGGTCAAAGAGAAGCTCCACTTGACCCAGCAATGTGTGCTTGCAGCCCAGAAAGCCACCTGGGTCCTGGGCTGCATGAAAAGCAGCATGGCCAGCAGATCAAGGGAGGTGATTCTACCCCTCTAGTCTGCTTCTTGTGAGACCTCATCTGGACTACTGTGTCCAGGTCTAAGGCCACAGGTTAAGAAGGACATGGACTTGTTGAAGCAGGTTCAGAGGAGGGCCACAAACATAATCGAAGGGCTCGAGCACCTCTCCTATGAAGACAGGCTGAGAGAGTGGGGATTGTTTATCCTGGAGGAGAGAAGGAGATAGATATGTAAGACCTCCCAGGGGATCTTATAGCAGCCTTCTAGAACTTGAAGGGTTCAAGCCTACAAGAAAAATCGAGAAGGACTTTTTACAAGGGCCTGTAGTGATAAAACTAGGAGTAATGGCTCTAAACTGGAGGAGGGCAGGGTTAGGTTACACAATATGAACAAATTCTTTACTGTGAGGATGGTGAGGCACTGTCATAGGAGAAGCTGTGGCTGCCCCATCCCTAGAAGTGTTCAAGGTGAGGCTGGATGGGGCTTTCAGCAACCTGGTCCAGTAAAATGTGTCCCTGCCCATGGCAAGGGGTTTGAAACTGGATGTTCTTAAAGGTTCCTTCCAACCCAAATGATTCTATGATTCTATAATTCTATAAAGTTCTCCTCCTCTCACCCCTCAAGGATAATAACAACTTCAGCAGCTTTAATGTCCAGGATTTTCATTCTGTTAACTGACAGGCTATTACAAAAGCAACTGCTCCTTTTACATGTACACAGACGCACACATACGTACAGACTTTGGTTGTCATCTTCCCCACTCCCATATACATAGGACCAACTTTGTCTTCTGTCCCTCTAATCACAAAGCATACAGTCCTTTAAGCAGTGGGCAGAGTCAGACACTATTCTAAATGTTAATTGTCTATCAATATCAAACACTAAAAAGCATTTCTGCAGAGATTAGATTACCTTGCAGGAAAAAAAATGTGTAGGAAAGTACCATATTTTCATTAAGACATATCTGTTTCAGTGAAGTCTCAGCTCCCACAGCTGAATTATTTTCTAGATGGGAGTACGAGAAGCATCGCACTCAGGAACCCAAAGCACAGCCCCATTCAGGGAAAGTTTCCCTTAGATGAAAGGAGATAATGAATTAATGCATTGGAAGATCAAGCTGAGTACTTACAGCCTTATGACAAGAAAGCACAGCAACAAACTACAAATACATAAAGCATACCAGCATTAAAGAACAAGAGAGGAAATGTTCAAAGACACTTAGAGAATAATAGCCACAGGCAAACCTGCAACCAAACATGAGAAGTACCTTCTTTCCCCCTAGAAAAACACCACACAAATGGGAAATCATACAGAAGCCTTCTGTGGTGAACTGTGGGAATTTCAATCATCAGAAGAGCTTAACTGTAATTGACTAATTATCCACAGCAGCCCTAAATGCTGCAGTAAAGCATGCAGAGGAGAGACTGCAATACACATGTATACACAGAATGCAAGTTTAAGACACAAACTAAGGCATTGTAATTACCTTTGATTCAGATTAACCCAACAAGTGTTCATTTGGTCCGTGGTTTCCTTCACCTTTCTTGAGTCATCATCACGATACTCTCGAAGTAGTTTATTAGAAAGATCATTGAATGCAGCTACCGTGATGTCACCTCTATGCAAATCCTGTACTAGCAGCTGAAAAGCAATTCCAGAATGAGACAGATTAAAATAAAAATCAGTCTATCTTTCATATTAGCCATTTTATCATATTATAAACCCCTCGGTTTTGGCTTTTTTTTAGCAAAATATGCATATTTTTTTAGCTAGAAGAAAAATCTTTAGGAGAAAATCTATAGATCTTAAGTGTCCTGATAATTAAATAATCAAAACACAAAGAGGTGAGCAAAAGTTGTATTTGCCAGAATGACCAAAGGTTAGAAAAATCTTCTTCTATATTTTACTGGCAACAGAAATAAAAATGTTTCCATATTCTAAGTAGCATGAATAAGTTTAAATTATGATTATAGTAATCTAAGCAGCAACTAAAAGCGGCATAAATGAAATGCGCAGCATAAGAATTTCATTTCCTTCTTTTGTGGCATGTGGGTTTGGGTTTTTTTGGTTTTAAATTAGGAAAATACATTAGTCTTGTTTGCTTATTGTGGCAGGGTATTTACAATGTACCTTGACTTTACAGAATCATCCACTCAAGACTACTTCTAAATGAAAACAAATATTTGCATATATATGTCCAGTTGCATCGTAGAGCCTGTACTGTATGATTGGGCATGGACCTGCTTTCACTTAGGAAAGCCAAGCAGACCTAGTAGTCCATTTCTAATTCCTTGCTCATGTAGAGAAAGACAACAAAAAGCACACAGTTCACTGGTTAGTGACATAGCTAGGGATCAGTAAGGCATTCACATAATCATACTACCAGCCTATTTCCACAGCCAACTGCACCCCTACATTGTCCCCTCCCAATTATCTATGTGTGTGTGTGTGTATATA
>NW_008684243.1:0-12895 GCF_000695815.1 Acanthisitta chloris
CGCGGCAGCGCGCGCGGTTAGGGCGCGAGGGATCGCGGGTTCGATGCGTCCTCTGTCCACTTAGCAGCGCGTGAGTTTGTCTGAGCCGCTGTGCAGAGCTCCAGCTCCGCCTCAGGTCCGGCAGGACGTTTTGTCGAGCCAAAGGAGCGTTAAGATTTAAAAGACCTTTAATATCAACGTTTAAAAGACCTCTAAGAGCAAGTCCAGCAATCAAGTACCACCACCACATTCGCCCCTGTATCGTGTCCTCTTGTGCCACATCCACAAGAGCTGTGAATATTTCCAGGCATGGTGACTCCGTCCCCTCCTGGGCACTCTGTTCCAAAGATTGACAACCCTTTCAGTGAAGAGTGTTTCCCTAATTGCCGATGTTAACCTCTTCTGGCACAGCTTGACGCTATGACCTCCTGCCCTCTTGTCCTGCCTGGGAGAAGAGACCACCCCCCACCTGACTCCAACCTCCTGTCAGGGAGTTGCAGAGGGTGAGAAGGTCTCCCCTGAGCCTCCTCTTCTCCAGGCTGAACACCCCCAGCTCCCTCAGCCTCTCCTCATGGCACTTGTGCTCCAGGCCCTTCACCAGCCTCGTTGCTCTTCTCTGGACCTGCTCCAGCCCCTCAATGTCCCTCCTGAACTGAGGGGCCCAGAACTGAGCACAGGATTCAAGGTGTTGTCTTGAACATTGCCAAGCACAGAGGGACAATCACTGCCCTGGTCCTGCTGGACATGGTCTTGCAGATACAGACCAAAGTACACCAAATGAATGTGTGTGAGGACCAGTGGATGTGCTGTGCCTTGGTCTTGGAAACCTCCCCTGCTGCAGCATTGCTACCCTATCTGGCAAGGACCTCTGCTTGGAAGTTCAGGTAACAAATATTTGAACAGGCCCCACAAGAGGACAAAAAACAGCTGCGATGCATGTTGAGCTCCCTGTGTCTTAAAGGCAGGAACGTGTGCTGGCCAGCCAGGATGCTTTTGCATCCCAAATTGCCTTAGCCAGTGTCGTGGTTTAACCCCAGCCAACAGCCAAGAACCACATAGCCTCTCACTCACTCCCCCACCAACGGGATGGGGGAGCGAATCAGAAGGGTAAAAGCTACAAAAACTCATGGGTTGAGATAAAGACAGTTTAATAGAGAAAGCAAAAGCTGCACACACAAGCAAAGCAAAACAAGGAATTAATTCACTGCTTCCCAGAGACAGGAGGTATGTAGCCATCTCCAGGATAGCAGGGCCCATCACGCATAACGGTTCCTTGGGAAGACAAACACCATCACTCCAAATGTCTCCCCCTTCCTCCTTCTTCCTCCCACATTATATACTGAGCATGGTGTCATATGGTATGGAATATCCCTTTGGTCAGTTTGGGTCACCTGTCCCAGCTGTGTCTCCTCCCAATCTCCCATGCACCCCCAACTCCCTTGCCAGTGTGGCAGTATGGAAAACAGTAAAGGCCTTGGCTCTGTGTGAGCTCTGCTCAGCAACAACAAAAACATCTCTGCATTATCAACTCTGTGTTCAGCACAAAACCCAAACATTGCCTCATACTAGCCTCTATGAAGAAAGTTAACTCTACTTCAGCTCAAACCAGCACAGCCAGTATCTGAAGGGGCTACAAGGAGCCAGAGAGGGACTCTGTGTTAGGAGCTGCAGTGGTAGGACAAGGGGTAATGGGTTCAAATTGAAGAAGAGGCAATTTAGGTGAGATGTTAGGAAAATGTTTCTACTGTGAGGGTGGTGAGACACTGTCCCAGGTTGCCCAGGGAGGCTGTGGCTGCCCCAACCCTGGCAGTGTTCAAGGCCAGGCTGGATGAAGCCTTGAGCCACCTGCTCTGATGGGAGCTGTCCCTGCCCAGGGAAGGGGGTTGGGACTAGATGCCCTGTAAGGTCCATTCCAATCTTTAAATTCTATGATTCTATAATATATATTTACATATATTCCTTCTAATAGTTACTGGTCATAATAAGCTTAAGAAGAGAAACAGGACTGTTATTGTTAAGGCAAGGACTTATTTATTTACAATGGGGAAAGAACAGAGCTAAAAATATAGTTTAATGATAGGGTAGTTCTTGTAGGCACCTCATGTAGAGCACATGAAAAACAAAAGGTAGTCCTGAATTTATTTCATATACTGAAGGAAGGGGGGAAAAACAATACATTTCTTTGCCTTCATGATGAATCTGGGATAAAACAACTCCACTTTGAATAATGTATCTTCATGTTTCACCTGCTCATCTGACAAAGTTAAGCTCAGTACTGATGTACTTACACCTAACTGCAAATCAATCAGCAGATCTGCTCCCATTAAAACAAAACTATTAATATTACAAAGAGACATAAATATTGAGGTTGCTGCTTCAGAAAGCAGCATCTTTCTCGTGAGAGAAACAGTGAGTCAAGCTAGAAATGGTCTCAAATTTTGCTCTATGGGAGTAGGGTGTTAATGGGAGCCTGTCTCTACATAAATCATCTTGGGTTTTTGGAAAAAGAGAAGATGCAATAGGTAATGTTTTGTGTTTAGTTTTCTGTGTGTGTCTTTTTCAGAGTAAAGACTGAATGCTGCCTGCAAATCAGAGGGAGTCCACACCTTCACAATGGTGTTGTGTTCAGGAACTTCAAAGTAGGACATAAGCTGCTTAGGGTTCCTCTGGTTTTCATCAGTCTAAATCCAGAAAAATGGGTTAAGATGTTTGCTTCTAAAGAAGAGGTAGCTATCAGCTACCTTTACAGTAGCTGCAAACAGGCTAAAGTCCTGGCCTTTGTGCTTTGTCCAGGCACTTACACAGCAGAAACTCCTGCCAGCTGCTCAGGTGCTTAGTTTCATAATGCCCATTGCATAAAAGGCTGGACACAGTATCAACTTGCTTTTTGTTCCTACGTCCTTCCTACCAGTTGACCAAGCTTTGTCTCCTGTGCTCTCTGAAAGCTTCACAGGTTCTCCCAAAGACTGAGTTACAGCATGTGTTACCCTACTAAGAGCTAACCTTGCATCCTTGAGCATGTTCCCCTTCAGCATATCCTTATTTCCCAAAACCCCTGTGAACAGAAGCACTTCCCAAGCTGTGAGCCATGTGGGTTGCTTCCATCAGAAGGAGGTTGTTGGCTGCCAGATCAGACACATGATCATCTTATTCTGCCTGAATAAGTTAGTGGAGCTGCAGCAATTATGGATACATGTGATCTTAATGTGTCACAAACACATGGTGAAAACTCAGCAACATGAAATGTGTTTGCTGATCCACAGAGTTACACAGTTAGGTCTCTGGGTATAGTGCCTGGTTTTTGTTTTGTTTTACATGCAAGCAGATGTATTTAGTAAAATGTACAAAAAAATGTTTATCCTCAAAACAATCAACATGAAATGGACATTGTTTCTTTATTCATGATTTCAGCTGGTGCCCAGTCCAGAAAATGCTCTAGACTGTATTTGTTCCACATTTATTTTAGCTGTCTCCTTTATCTTTTCTTTCCTTTCACTGTGTCTGTTTGGGTTTTTTTGGGGGTGGGTGGTTTATGTCATGCCACTTGCATGTTCTAGCAGTGAGTCCCTGCACTAACTACAGCAAATGGAAATCTCACAGTATAAAGTGTATAGAGGCAGTTCTGGTTGTATTGACAATTGCTAATGACAGCCTACAGGACACTGGAAACGGTGAGCAGAGAGTTAACAGGAAAGAATGGGTCAAAATAATGGCTAAATGAGTGTTAAGTTAAATGGCATTCTCAGGACAAGCAGGTAGGTTGGTAAAAGGATGGTGAGATTATTACCTTTAGCAAGCACCAGAGGCAGCATCTGGAGAGGGGATTAATAGTTTGAGTGTAGAACAGCTACAACAGTAGTCAACTACCTAATACAGTTTCTGTAAACACAGTTTGTCTTCACTACAAAGCAGTGTTAAACTGTGCTGCTGTTGACACATCCTATATCCTTGAGCAAATGTGCCCTGGTGGCAAAGGAGGTGTCTTAGCTCAGAAAGGGCAGAATAATATTTGCACTGGCACATACCTGGTTTTCAAGGGTCTTATCACCATTATCACAATTCTGGAAAGGTTTAGGACATCACAGACCCTGTTTTTGTCCTACAGAGTTCCCATCAATGTATTTCTAAATCTTGATTTTGTGTAGTTATCTTTTAAAACTACAACTGCCCAGGTGATACTACCTCTACCATATAAGCTGGTAATGCTAGGGCACTACTGCCTCAAGGTCAAAACAATTCATGTCTGCAAGGAGGACCTCAAAACACCACTGAACAGTTAGGGGAAATGAGGAATCATAGAATCACAGAATCAGAATTTCAGGGGTTGGGATGAACCTTACAGATCATCTAGTCCCAATCCCCTGCCCTAGGCAGGGATGCCTCCTACCAGACCAGGTTGCTTAAGGCTTCATCCAACCTGGCTTTGAACACTGCCAGGGTTGAGGCATCTGCTGCCTCTGTGGGCAACCTGTGCCAGTGTCACAGGGAAAAGCTTTTTCTTATTATCTAACCTAAATCTCCCCTCCTTCTATTTGAACCCATTACCCCTTGTTCTGTCACTGCAGTTCCTAACCAAGAGTCCCTCTCTGGCTCCCCTGTAGCCTCTTCAGATACTGGAAGGTGCTATGAGGTCTCCACAGAGTCTTCTCCAGGCTGAACAGCCCCAACTTCCTCAGCCTGTGACTTACCCAATGTTACACAGTAAGCTGAACCAGAAGAAAAACAGTGAAATCCCAGTCCTTCATCCCTGGGACTTGTGTGCCAATCTGAAGACCTCCACACCATTCCTATACCTGTGAACACAGGCAAATAAGAAACAAAACCCTGGCATGCTTTGGGTGGCTGTAGTATTTTATTACTGGCAAGGAGACTTTTAGGCATGATCTGTTACCTGAAGCTTGATAGTGTTTTACTAAATGGGTTGTTGCTAGTATCACAAATGTCAGTATCTCAACTTAGTGACAGCAGCTGCTTGGGGCACTTCCAGAGACAGCCACTTCTGATGGACTCCTCTTGAGGAAGCCACTTCCTCAATAGAATGTGATAGGCAAATAAAGAAAAAATTAGCCTGCTTAGTCACCATCACCCCAAAAAGCAGTGCTGAGCATATTTCCCCACTGAGCACCACGAACCCCTCAGCCATAGCTGCTGCTGCTGCCTCTGGAAGGTGGTGGAGGCTGGTGGGCCCCACTGCACGAGTGTCAGGGGGAGCATTTGTTAGGGGCTGCTGTGACTCAGCAGCTCTGCCACACCTTGGAGAACAAGCTTATCTTCCCAAGCAGTGGCACAGCCTGCCAAGCCAGCTCATCCTGTGGCTCTGCAATTGCTAGATGTGACAGCAGAGGAGAGGAGGCAGGACTGCCCTTTCAGCAGTGTTTCACCACTAGCTCCTGCTGCTCTGTAGCTATAATATCAGACATGAGCATGTGGGGTGTGTTTCTGTCTCAACTCTGCCAGGACAACCAAGGTCCTGTCCCTACCAACGTGTTTTCTTCCGTTTGCCCCTCCAGGCAAGGAGGGCACCCAGCTGAGGGGCTCTATAAAGTGTTATTTGTTTCCAGTTTGCCCATCTTGCAGACCTGGATTTCCCCCCAGGAGCAGGGAAACACCAGGGAGCAACACAGGCAATGGGAGCACCTGCACAGACCTGGAGCTGAAACTCCCCATTGGTGACCTCAGACGTAAAATGAAGTCATAGCCTAAGTTCTTTTAATCTGTTTGAGGTTCAGTCTTCTGAGCACTTGCAAGTTACATGTAGGAAAGAAACAGAAAAAGTGGGGCAATTGGGTGCCTTGCACCAAAAATTCCCATCTGTGTTAACACTGAATGAATATTTGTAGACTAAGGTCAACCAAGACAAAAACACCTCTGGTTTAACCATAGCCCTTACAAAATCCTTTATTCCTCTCATAGTTCAGGAAGGAATAAAGCCCTTTAAAGAATTTTAATGTTTAGCCCAACATCGTATTAAAATTGTGTAAACTAAGTAGCTTTAAGAAGAGAGAAGGAGCATTTCTGAACAATGACTTCATGGTTATGCTCCTGAGGGTGAACATGGATGTTTGGCTGCACCAGACCCACAAGTTAATCCATTTAGTTGAAACAAAATGTTCAAATTCAGTTTTCTAATCTCATTTCAAGCATTGATCCTATTAGCATTTCTAAGACTAAGCTGCTGGGGAGTAGGACAGGACCTCCATACCATCCCTGTGGCCCTGCTGGAAATAGCATAGACATGGAGGGGAGCTTTGGCACCAACCCATTTTATTTTCACTGGAATACTTTAACCATCCCCCTTCCATCAACACAGGATGACTTTTACTAGTGTTGGTCATGCTCTTCTCTCCTCACATGTTCTCTCCCACCTGCCCAACACTAGCAATCATGACATGTCACCAGGGAGCAGAGAGCAAGCAGAACTTGCTAGCTTTGGTGTCCTGCCAGCAAAGCACATGGTGTGGGCCCAGCACACAGGCTGGGTGAGCCTGCTGGGTGGCTGCCCAGGAAAGCTGTCCTGACTAACCAACCCCATCCCTCTTGGCAGGATGGTGCTCACTTTGTCTGAGAGGATGCTGAAGGCTGGCAAGGTGTGCCAGCAGTATGGACAAAGCATTGATTTCTCCCCACCCATCTTCTAAGGGAGCAGAGGATCAGTGATGTGCTGGTGAGGGCATGGCCAGAAGCAGCAGCATAAGGCAGTTTGAGGTAATTAGTTGAAAACTCTGTGTACCTTGTTACATGGCAAAGTGGGTGCAGAAATGGAAGCCTAATGATCCTAAGCTTTGCCCCCTGGTGCTACCACTGACACCATGTATATGTCAGTGTAGTTTCTCCTAAGTCTTTGGGAGGTTTTTGTCCAGATAAAAGGTCTGGGTGTTTACAGTGTATCTCCCATCCAAACATAACACTTAGAAATCATGGGGAACAGGGGAAGACCTGATTATATCAATTACTAACATCAGAACCAAATGATGCTCTAATCTAACAGATTATGTACTGTAAGCAGAAGAAATAATGTATAGTTTCCAACAAGCATCTGAGGGTAAAACCCAAGTCCAGGGATAAAGGTGAGCAGAGCCCAATTTCATACCCATTTAAACATTCACTAGACAAAACACACTTGCAGCACCTGAAGTAGATACAGAGGAGTTGCCTTTGGTGACTGGATTACAGCACTGTTCATCTTTCTCTGGTCTGAACTGGCCTGACAGGAGGTTGGCAGCTTCATTCCCATCCCAGGAGAGTTTGGGCATAGGTGCATTTGATAGGTGGAGGTTGAAATTCCTGTGTCAAAAGAAGGGAATGAGAGTTTGGTATCCTGAAGCCTCATTAAGGCTATTGTATCGAAGGAGCACCTATCTCCATTTCTTTCCCCTCTGGCTGTACTTCAAAAGAAGACATAGCCAAGGACTCTCAATATGTGAAGAGTCCAGTATCCTGGACTAGGAATTAGGCCAAGGACTTGGGATGCTGACCAAAGTGACCTCCTGGGGACCCAGGCCAAGTAATACAGAGTTTCTGCATCATCATTCAGTTGTCAGCTTTTTGGCCCTCTCAGAGCCCTCCCAGGGATTTCTGATACCTTAAATCTTACAGAGCAGCTGAGCAGGAGGATTGCAGGACTGCAAATTTAGACTGGAGTGTCTTAATCCCATTTCAAGCAGCTAAATGCTTTTGATAGAGATACTAATATCACACAGGAGGAAAAAAAAAGGGGAGAAAGCTGCTAGAGAAGTAGTTGAATACAGATTCCAGGTGAGAGAGAGTGTGTTCGTTTATCTCTTGCCTCTGTAGATGTGCACTGGGTACTGGTTTTGTTATGTAGTTACCTATTAAAAACAATGTAACACGGAGTTCAGCAGCAGTGCTAATTACAGGCATAACCACATGACCACTCTGGTCTAATGATAGTCCTAAACCCATGTTATCTTTTAATAGCTAAGCTGATTAAACTAGCACAGAGGGAAAACAAGTTAGAGAAATTACCTTCATGGTACTTCTCCTAGGAAAATTGAGGTGCTTTCCAAGCGTGCAAAGTGCATATATTGTGTCATTTCCAAGGTACAGCTGCCTGGTAACTACTGAGTTCACCTTCCTGGGAAACAGTAGCATGGGACTGGAAGAGATGATGGAAAGAGACTGGATTATCCAGGCAAATTTGTGAACACAGGGAATGGTCAGCTAACCAGGTGTGTGCAATAAACAGCACTTGCAGTTTAGTTTTGCTTTAAGCTTTTCCTTTCTCTGTCTTCTCCTTCAGCTTCACCAGGGAAAAGGGTGTGTCAGCCCCCAAATTGGTCAAGATGACAACTTGTACATGGTTTAAGTACTGCAACCTTGAAATACTGAAACTGTCTTCTCCTTCAACTTGACCAGGGAAAAGGGTGTGTCAGCCCCCAAATTGATCAAGATGACAACTTGTACATGGTTTAAGTACTGCAACCTTGAAATACTGAAACCTTGATAACTCTGGGTTTAACCCATTGTTCCACTGGGTGGGAAGGAACAAAGGAAAGAGATGTTTTCTTGTCTCAAGGCCAGAAAGGACCACTGTGATCAGCTAGCTCATTCTTTGATAACTGTGTTGACTTAAATGAGCAGAGAAAAAACAAGGTGGAGCATTTACCTTCACAATACTTCTAGGAAAATGAAGATGCTTTCTTTATCTCAGCCCCATTCTCTTCCTATCTGTCCTGACTGCTGCCCTCATAGTGTGGTAGGTGTGTGCAAAGATGAGGAGTGCCTGTCAAAGGGATTAAGATCCTCAAACATGTAAGTGATAATAATCGCACAGTTTTGCAGGTAGTTCCCACCTCTGAGATAGGAAATGCCTCGCAGAGACCTCCTGACCCACTTGGCAATGCTAGGCTAGAGGCAAAGGCACACAAAGGACAATGCTCTTTAAACTAGGCTAGAGGCAAAGGCACACAAAGGGTGGATACCCAAGCTGAAGAGAGCTTGAGCTAACTTTAGGATGGGTTAAGACAAATGTCAGAATGTGAGGGGTTGTTTTCCAGCCCCTGCTTGAGATTTTCATGAGCAAATATCTCCAATCTATCTCAACTCATCTCACTAATGACTTGGCTGCAGCAAACGTGAAGCACTGCCCTGCCCTCCCCCCACCCCTGCCAAGCCCAGAGTTTATGTGCTTGATTTAATCCCTTGCGCTTGAGGATTTCATCTGACAGCTTCTTTCCACAGAGTAATTTCACTGTTGGTGTGAAAGAAATAGAGGGACATGAATGAAAAAGAGTTTTCACACCGAGCTTGGAACATCCTGCACCAGAGAGCTCTGAAAAGCGCCTGATAACTGTTCTGTGTTACACCCAAACAGATAAAAACCCACCAACGTGTCTTCTGCGGCAGCTAAAATATTTCAGAAGTTTCTCATTAACCCCCAGTATGCTCTTAAAAGTCTGTGGGAATGAAGAAATATTCTGGTTTTGAATAATTATACAAATTAACTAATCCAATTTTTTTCCACCTGATACACCTTTTGTGTTGCAGTGAAATAGCCCCCATAGCCCCCCAAAGCCACCCCCATAACCCCCTGAGTCAAACAGCTCTCACCCTTTGGTGATACTGTGGTGTCAGGAGTGATGGTTATGTGCTGGAGGCTGCTTTTATATCAATCAGAATTTGACCTCAATTGATTTTCATTCTGAATAAATCAGAGACAATAAATACTTACTGAATGACTCTACCCTGACCTGGCTGGAGAAACCCACCTAACTTTCTGTATTTCATCTCCTTCTCATCCCATCTGTCCTGACCTGCTGTCCCCATAGCAAGGGATTAGGTCCCTGAAAGTTGTACGTGATTGCAATTAACTGTTCATGTAATTTCAATGTCTGAGGTAGGGAATGCCTTGCAGGGACCTCCTGATCTGCTTCAGCGACACTATTTAAAGTGGTTTATATTAAGGGAGACACAGGCACACCAAGGAGTAGAACCTCAGAAGTGTTTGCAAGTGTCTGTCTTCCAGGGATTTACACAGGCATCAACAGGAGTTAGCATTTACCCCAGAGAGTCTAGGCATAAGGCTGCTGAGAAAAACCTGGAATTAACTTCACATCTGTCCAAGCTTTGTACATGAGTCATAGGAGAAATTCTGCTTTTAGTGAATGTTTTTCATTTCACTATTTTTTTATTAGCATCTCCTCTTATGTGACTGTATATATGTATATGCAGGTAAAATACACTTCTTAAATGAAACAATCTTAATTAATAGCTGTGTCTGGTGTGTTAGAGGAGCCGTGTGTGCACTTGGATGATTTCTGTCAGGCTCCCAAGGCTGGTTCCTTGCTGTATTACTTGGCTTTGTTCGTGCATTGATGTAGTGTCGATTTTCAAATCGCCCCCCCAGGCAGAAATAGGTGACCTACTTTTCAGCCCTGGACATCTGCTAACTGTAGCCCGTCCCTCCCTCTGTCCTTTAACCCCTTCTTGCCTCCTTCCCTCTCTGCAGAGCATATGTTGTCTCCCAGCCCATCCAGGGACCTGTGGCTGTCCTGCAGATAATCCAGGAGGGAGTGCAGGGCTGCACACATGACATCAAAGAAGGTTCCAGTTCTGCCTCTGTGCTACAGAAAGTCAGCTCAGTAGCATCAAAGGGTTATCGAGGATCAGGTACCAGCTGGAAACTCCCTGGGCACCACACTACTGCCTAACCACTTGAGGGTTAAAGAGTATAATGAAGTCTCTCCATTCAGAGTTTTCCCTTTCACAGAGGCAGTGCTTCCTCCCAGAGGCCTCTGTTATCACTGCTCTTATGTAGCAGACCTTGAGTGTTGCCTTGCAATCTGCTTCAACAGCAGTTTGTGCTGTCCTGGCTAGACCCTTCCTTGCCCTGTGTTAGAAACACTCAGCTGGAGGCAGCAGAGGTGTTTGCAGTGTGATTTGCAGGTCAATAGTGACAAAGTATCAGGAAAAGGCTGAGACTTAATGACTTCTTTGCATCAGTCTTTAATAATTAGACCAGTTGTTCTCCAGGTACCCAACCCTCTGAGCTCAGAGATGGGGAGCAGAATGAAGCCCCCATAATCCAGGGGGAAATGCTCTGTGACCTGCTACACCATTTAGACAGGCACAAGTCTATGTGCCCTGGTGGGATCCACCCAAGGGTACTGAGGGAGCTGCTGGAAGAGTTAGCCAAGCCACTTTAACTCATTTGTGAGCAGTCCTGACTAGCCAGGGAGGTCCCAGCTGACTGCAGGTGAGCAAGCACAATGCCCATCTACAGGAAGGGTCAGATGGAGGGTCTGAACCACAGGCCTGCCAGCCTGACCTCAGTGCCAGGGAAGGTCACGGAGCAGATAATCCTGAGTGACATCATGCATCACATACAGAACAACCAGCAGAACAGACCCAGCCAGTATGGCTTTGTGAAAGGCTGGTCCTGCTTTACTGACCTGATCTCCTCCTACAGCAGTGACCTGCTTAGTGGATTAGGGGAAGGCTGTGGGTAGTGTCTACCTGGATTATAGCAAAGCTTTTGACACTGTTTCCCACAGCATTGTCCTAGGGAAGCTGGCTACTCATGGCCTGTGTGGGTTCACTGCTCAATGGGTGAAAACCTGGCTGGATGGCTGAGCCCAGAGAGTGGTGGTGAATGGAGTTCCATCCAGCTGGTGGCTGGTCACAGGTGGTGTTCCCCAGGGATCAGTGTTGGGGCCAGTCCTGTTTCATACCTTTATCAGTGATCTGGACGAGGGGACTGAGTGCCCTCTCAGTCAGTTCTCAGAGGACACAAAGCTGGGAGGGAATGTTGATCTGCTGGAGAGCAGGAAGGCTCTGCAGAGGGATCTGGACAGGCTGGATCCATGAGATGAAGCCAATGATATAAGGTTCAAGGTGAAGTGCCATGTCCTGCCTTTGGGTCACAACAACCCCATGTAAGGTTACAAGTTTGGGGCAGAGTGGCTGGAAAGCTGCCCAGTGAAAAAGGACCTGGGGGTGCTGGTCAACAGCCAGTTGAACATGAGCCAGCAGTGTGCACAGGTGGCCAAGGGCAATGGCATCCCAGCCTGTATCAGAAATAGTGTGGCCAGCAGGACGAGGGAAGGGATTATCCCTCTGTACTAGGCACTGGTGAGGCCACACCTTGAATCCTGTGTGCAGTTCTGGGCCCCTCACAACAAGAAAGACATTGAGGTGCTGGAGCATGTCCAGAGAAGGGCAATGGAGCTGGTGGAGGGGCTGGAGCACAAGTCTTGTGAGGAGCAGCTGAGGGAAATGGGGTTGTTTACCCTGGAGAAATGGAGGCTCAGGAGGATCTTATCAGTCTAGAGTGGTTGTAACGAGGCAGAGGTTGGTGTCTTCTCCCAGGTAACAGGAGGAGAGGAAATAGTTTCAAGTTGCAACAGAGGAGGTTTGGACTGGATATTAAGAATCATTTCTTCACTAAAAGGGTAGTCAGGCATTAGAACAAGCTACCCAGGGAAGTGGTGGAATTACCATCTCTGGAAGTGTTCAAGAAGTATGTGGATGTGGCACTTTGGGATATGGTTTAGTGGTGAGCACAATGATGCTAGGTTAATGGTTAGAGTCTGTGATCTCAGAGGTCTTTTCCAACCTTAATGACTCTTCAACTCTAAGAGTGTAGTATTGCAGGGTGACTCTTGGATGGTGGCAGAGAGCAGACCCTAACCTGTGGTACCCAGGACCTTTGACTGGTTTTACCATGCAAATATATTTCTAGTTTGCCTAATTTGTGTACTGACTCTATTGACTATACATGTCTCCCTTCTGGCAAACAGCAGGTGGCATGTTTTGATCAAGAATATAATTGCTCTGTCTCAGACTCTGGGGGGCAGGGGAAGATGCACAGTGACTGTGAAAGAAAGAATGCAGTAGAGATTCCCTCTCAGTGATTTTTCATCATAATTTCAAGCTACCACCTAACAGATCAATTCCT